>NW_024736650.1:588988-600385 GCF_018991925.1 Homarus americanus
GTCCTCCTATTAAAGACGAAGGCATCGACGACTCCTTGATCTTTCATGTGGTACTTAATTTCGTCATTACTCATTCCCTGGAATTCGTAGCTGTTAACTACAGCCTTACAGGTATTGAGAAATGCTGGGATATCCGGTTCCACTATAGTTGAATGAAATGTTTTCAGATTCAAGGCGTCCCTCATTTGCTGTGCGTCTTTAACGGTAACTTGGAGTTCGCCTTTTCTTGTCTTTCGGACTTTCTCCACGCCCCCTATCTGATCCTTAATGGCCTTCTGGATAATGAACCCATTAATTTTGTCAAACGAGGTGGACGTGTCAACAGTCCGAAAGTGGATTACTCGGGCCTTCTCAGTTGACACTTCAATGTTACGTCTAGGTTGTGTGGTTTGGTCGGTGGTCGTTGCATTGTCTTTGTTTGTCATTGGTCGTGGCAGTCCAGGCAGGGACAAGCAGAGGGGGGCTTGGTGTTTCCCCTCCCAGAGGGCATGGTTGGGGTGGCTGGGAACCACCCCTTGGGTACAGTTTTAGTTGTTTTATTACATATACTGATGTTGGTGCACTAAGGTTATGTAAGGCCCTTAATCCGAAAAAAAAACACTTTTACTTAAGGGCGACCCCCGAACAGTGGTGTGCCTGCACGATCACAGACGTCACTGCTGGATTGGCCCAGGTTATTTCCCCGACCCCCACTGGAAACACACAATCCCACTCTGTGAGGTGTGCACCACTGGGGGGGCTCTAGCACGAATACTGAAGTATGGAAAAATCAGCAGGTGCCTCGGCCAGGGTAAGTGATAGAAAAAATGTAGTAAAGAGAGAAAGCCCTCCTACCACGTCAGGAAGGACAACAGTTAGCGCTTCCCTCGCAGTTGTGTGGGTCACTCACACTAACTGTGGGGAGGGAATGCTAAGGTTGTCAATTCTGAGCGGTCGTGAGGTGTCAAAAATTTGGACAAGTGACAGAGTCACTTTTAATATGAAATTGCTGTTGAACAGCGTGAATCAGTGCATGCGCACACGATCCAGTAAGCTATGGCGTGTAGAAACCGTTACGGCAGAGTACTGTTCCCGCAAGAACGTGCGTCTCCTATGGTGTCTAGTCAGCCTCTGACTCAATGGAGAGACTGAGAGCTTATATACACAGCAGCCGGAAGTAAACCCATGGGAACTCGCCGTTGCTGGACTCTGTTGCAGGTGGCGACCTCCCCCGCCCCCCCCCCCCTTGAGAAGCTCGCCGGTTGCTAGGATACTGTCGCATTGGAATGCGGCTAGGATTGTAGGGGAGAGATCCACTACAATGTAGCTTCACACGTTCAGCGTCACATGCCCACTTCTAGCCACTTCATATATGTGGGCCCTGTCGTATCTGCAGGAAGGGAAAATACGATACAGATATATTGGCCTAATTAAGTTATTACATCGTATATTAAGTTCGCAGTATAATACTTGAAAATAAATTTTAATGTTATGCGATAATCTTAGACTTTTATTTGAAAATGCCTAATGAGCTGTTCGATGTTTTAAGGCTATATCGACAAATACGGTCTAAATTTTATTTTAATCATCATGGACTTGTAAATATGTTAAGCTTACTTACCTCGTGCAATTTTGCCGCCACAAATAAATTTTACCGTGGTTAGTACTGGCAAAAAGTCTTCTCATCCGTGATGACTACTCGCTACCAAAACTCCGGTTCCTCCCCAACATATTGCTGGGCAAACTGGAGGCGACCAGTGCGGTGTTGTTCAGCTAGCCGTTCCTTTATGTGCACAGACGTCTAAGTGTAACGCCTCTCTGATGGTGACAGCGTCGAATAACGGGTTGTTTTGGATTGCTGCTATTATGGCGGCATCCTCATCCCTAGTAGTCAGTCGGGGGCGTGGTCTTCTGTCTGAAAATAGGCACAATAATGTTTTTGGATCTCCTGTGTCATTACCTGGTATGCCATTAACACTATGGCACACACTCATAACCCTTAAAAAAACATTACAGTTTCACTGTAATATTTGCATTATTATATCATTAATATAAAAATAAATATCTTAGATATTGTTTATATCTCGGATCATTCTTAAATTTTCATACATGCCCAAATCAGTTAAAATACCTGTTTCGGCATGTATCTCCTGATCCACCTCTTCACAGTTGAAGTCGAAACATCAAGTTGGTCTGTGATGGCACGCACCGGAAGGCCTTCTTCTCGGAGGGCGATTATTTGGCCGCGAGTAATTAAGCGCTGTTGCGTCGTGTTCATGGTGACAGAAGTAATGCCTACTGTTGATTCACAACACCACTTCGGTCAAGCTCTTATTGGTTGATTAGATCATGCCAAGTGATATGTGATTGGTGGGCGTAAAACCTGATGCTGACGTCTTAAATAAGATAGGTAACTGTTGAAAATGTTGTTACCTAACGATGAGTACAGTTTTTTGCCGAACAACTGTCGATTTTTAGTTCGACAAAGGGGAACCAGATATTAAACTGCATACATCAGCTGCCACTTGGATACTTCATTTTACCAATAGCACACATTTCACATATAATTCGTGTTATAATTGCCATAATTACGAATGTAATTTATTTATACACACACACACACACACACACACACACACACAATGACTGAGAACTATAATATACGAAGGTACAATGTCATTTTGTTTTGTTTTATCCTCTTCGACACTGATCGGCTTGCTACCCGCTTGGGCGATCGGTCACGATTGACAAATGAGTGTATTACAGTGTCTGCTCTCTAACTTACGTCAAAATAAATTATGTAATGCTCACATTGTAAAGACAATTAATTCCTTCATGAAACACTCAAGATTAAATGTGGAACATACTGTATATTCTTGAAATTTGATGTGAGAATCTCGTGGCAGCCCTGGTTGTAGTTGCGTTGCCAATTTATTGATATAATTTCTTCATTATTTAAGCAAATATACAAATATTTGGAAACTTGTCATGATCTTAAATAATGATGAATAGTTTAATATTGTAAAATGCTACTTTTGGATTGTTTAATATTTATGCTGACAGTGATACAGCCGAAAATAAATCCACCAATCACAATCCCCATTACATACAGCCTTCATTCCTTCAAGTGTTGCCAGGTGAAATTGCTAGTACGAGAGCCAGGGTGGGTTCGATGGAAGTTTGGTTGACTGTACTATCGTGCACAAGAGTCATGTCCACTACCCAGCCACAGTGAGGTTTCGAATAGCCTTGAGTCTGAAGTTTCGAAACAGCTGAGCGAAATGCTATGGTCGGCCAACAGATGTCGCCCACTGTAGTGTGGGTGGTGGGGGGGAGGGGATTAGAGGAGGTGAGGGCTGGATGAGAGGCAGGTTTATTTATTATTTATACCACCATAGTTTCAAACTGCCTTTTTCACTATGTTTTGTCTTACAGTTGTTTCTTTATAGTTACAAATTCATGAAACAGATGCAGTGTCCTGGGTTCTTATTGCCGCTCAGGTCACGATGATACTTTAAAGAATGGAATATTGTAGTGGACGTCTCCCCTACAACTGCGTAGCCACAGCCACCACCTGCTACCGCCTTCCCTAGCAACCAACCAGATGTTACCGTATCTTAGCAACGGAACCAGGAACCGGCGACTTTCTCGGGTTTTCCCAACATGACTCATAGCGGCTGCTGGGTATATAAGCTCTGTCTCTCCATTGAGATTCATTCTGACCATTCTTCTTGAACAAGCAACACCTCCTCCAGCAAGCTCCACGCTGTCAGCATTCATTCAACCAGGAGGCCAGCAACAGGCAACATCTTCTCTAACGAAGCTCCTGCACATCTACCTCCTTCAACACGCTACTCACCGAACGTCTCTACTGAGCAGCCCCTCACCACATGGCACCTCCAGCACCAGACTGTCTATCATATAACTTATATTATACAAGAAAACCACATTAGAGTTTCCTTCCATCCTGAGTGCTAGACAACATTAATATCTCAATACTCCTACAAATGGTGACTCCCGGAGATTAGCACTCACACAGGATGGAGGAGACACTGATCACGCTTCCAGTCTTCAAGCAGACACCGGCTCCTCTTCCTGCCCCAAGCACCACATCCTACGACCCCAGCACACCCGTCCTGCCTCAGACGCTGACCTAGACCCACGCACCCCTCTTTTCTCCCTCAGCTACTCCCTGCTAATGTCCTGCACCCTGCTGCTGTCGTGGACCCAGCTGCTGTCACGAGCCCTAATCCGCTTCTGCTGACGCAGCCCCTGCTCCTGACCCAGGCCCACACACACCCCAGCAGGCGCAACTGACGACCCTGTACCTGTCGTGAGGGAAGCACAACATTCATCGCCTCCACACACCCTTTTTCTCCCCTCTCCCACAGATAGTGTGTATCTAGACAGTTGTATTTCAGCGATCGGCTCATTCACGCCATCGCCATTGTCTCACATGAGGCATACACCGCCCGGTCTGCCTCACATGTGCTAAGCAACTCTACAGACAACAAGTCTCCTACACCGCCTGGAGGGAAGGGGGAGTATTGTAGTGGACGTCTCCCCTACAACTGCGTAGCCACAGCCACCACCTGCTACCACCTTCCCTAGCAACCAACCAGATGTTACCGTATCTTAGCAACGGAACCAGGAACCGGCGACTTTCTCGGGTTTTCCCAACATGACTCATAGCGGCTGCTGGGTATATAAGCTCTGTCTCTCCATTGAGATTCATTCTGACCATTCTTCTTGAACAAGCAACACCTCCTCCAGCAAGCTCCACGCTGTCAGCATTCATTCAACCAGGAGGCCAGCAACAGGCAACATCTTCTCTAACGAAGCTCCTGCACATCTACCTCCTTCAACACGCTACTCACCGAACGTCTCTACTGAGCAGCCCCTCACCACACGGCACCTCCAGCACCAGACTGTCTATCATATAACTTATATTATACAAGAAAACCACATTAGAGTTTCCTTCCATCCTGAGTGCTAGACAACATTAATATCTCGATACTCCCACAATATATTAAGGATAAAAGCGAAATATGCAAGGTTCAGCTAGTTTTACTCAGCGACCACGTCACAATTTTGTTGTTATTCCGACAAAGAGATTATGGTAATATTTATTTATATTCCACCCATCCTTTGCTTAATAAATATTTGTGATAATATGCAATATTATATACTTATATACTTATGTTAAAAAGAGTGGAGTGAAAAAGTTATCAGTATTGTAAAATAGTATTCAGACTTAATCTAGTTCCAAGTTCCAGTGTTTAAACACCCCACTACAATATGCAAGCTTCATATATTTTGGAGTGTGCTCAGTTATCGTTAATATTGTGTGCTGAACATCATGAGCATTTCAATGATGGTAGCAATTGTAACTATATAATTATATTGTGTTATAAGACAACGCATTCCACGACGTGTCATACAGATCATTGTATACCACACAATACGTAATTTGTGCCTGTTAAGTTACTTTGTTATGAATTTTCATGCGATATAGTTTGAGACATCATTAAAGCCATGGATTTAAGATAACACTGTAGGTGAGTTAATATATATTAATTGTATTTACAAACAATACTAAAATCCAACCAATACACACATCTTAGTATTTGGTCCAGCCACCCATTGCATTCAGGACTTCATCAAGGCAATTAGGGATGGAGTCGACCAGCTCCAGGCACACCCCTGGTTGTCGACGTATACTCTCCCACACGTCGTAAGCTTTGGCCTCTATTGCTGCGCAGGTTCGCTGCTCCCCAATATCCCAATCATGTTTCATCATGGCCCAAATATGTTCAATCGGATTAATATCACATCCTAGTGTTGACCAGTCGATGACCTCAATTTCAGGGTGATCCTGGAGGTAGACCTTCACTATGTTGCTGGTATGAATGGGACTGTTGTCATGAACCAGCCTGATAGTGTGGGGGGCTGGAACTGCCATCGCCCGGACTGTAGGAATTAGCACTTGCTCCAGGATGTCTACATACTGCTCATCAGTGAAACGGCCGTTGATCTTGACCAGTTCACCTGGCCCATGTGCCCACATCCACCCCCAGAATGACACTGACAGCCTACCACTCACTGCGCGATGTTGAATGTGTTTCTCATGGTAGCGTGTGTTGGGGGGCAGCCAGCACTACCTTGTTTCGGCTCTCACTGACCTGAACACCGTTTCATCGGTAAATATAATGGTTCTCCAGTATTCTTCTCTATGTGGAAGGTGTTCCAATGCAAAGCCCAGTCGACACTCCTTGTGAGTAGGTGTTAGCCACCCTTTGTGAGCTGGAATATGGCAGTCGGTCCCGGCTTCATAAAGTCGGCGTCTCATCGTCATGTGATGGCAGTTGAGGCCCAGATTTCTTGTATGCTCCACTGCTGTTCGCATTGGAATGCCGTTGCAGCTGCCACGATCATGGCGTCCATCCTTGCCGACGTTACTCGTGGCCTCCCGCTTCGAGGTTTCGTCTCCACTGAGCCCTCTTCCTCTCACCGGCGGATCCACCTCCTAATCGTCTTGATGCTCCTCCCCACTTCGACAGCATTGTTCGGCACGGTTGCCCCGGCTCTCCACATCCTGATGATTTGGCCTCGCTCAGCAATCACTGACGACGAATTTGCTTGTCCTGCAGGCATATCTGAAATGGCAGAGTAATATTGTGTTGTGGTAACTGATGCAGGCTTTTAGATACTAGAGTAAATTAATGGTATTAGTAACACTTAGGTTAAGTATTATTACTCTGACATAACGATTTGGTAAATCTTTTTGGATGAACTGCCCAAGAAACCCTTCCTATTTCATGCCTATTTCATGTATTCATAGTCAACTGCAAGTGGATCCTACCCCCACCCCCAAACATCCACCACCACCCCTACGACTGTAGAGTGAACATTCGCCGATAATCATCATCATCATCAAGAATTAGTTTAACCAGACCACTGACACCCATTTGAGTCTCTCCTAGGGCTGGCCAGAGGGATTAGTTAACATATATTTGTGTTTCTATAATTTCGTGTAATATTGTTTGGAGGAGATAACAGTATTTCAAAAAGATCAAAACTGAACTTAGCAAAAATTTTGGGGTCTCTGCTAAAATATTTTAGATTGTAGGGTTAGTGAAACACATTGTTCGATACCGATTATAAATAGGGCATGCAATGAGAATATGTTGGACTGTTATTTGTGTTCGGCAGTTGGAGCATATAGGTGGGGCTCCATTAGGGGAAGACATGAGTTGGCCATGCGTCAATCGCGTATGGAGATAGAGACGTGGTGGCTCAATATCACATATTCTTTCACCTCTACAAATATCTGCTGTCACTCATGGAACACCCTGCAATAGTATAAGGATGACACACACACACACACACACACTTATATACAATGCAGGTAAATGAAATAATTGTCCTCAGTGCAAACACATAAAGGGAATATACATTTCTTTGCTCATGAGTAAAAATGTAACACCCCCTCCGGTCAGCGAATGTTATTCGCGGACATTTTGAGAACCTAACCCCTGCGAATTTTAACAGCATGCTGTATATGAATGACAAAAGTAATATCTCCGTTAGCAGGAAACCCTCAAACTCTCCGATAACCGGAATTGAATTTTTTTTCGGAAAATTGTTCCCAAAGCCGAAATTTTCTGGAAAATTCCAACTTTAAGAAAGATTTTCGGAGGGGCACATTTTCTGGAAAATTATGAGAAAATTTTCCCGATACCTGGAAAATCAGGAGCATTTTCCAAAAATTCAGAGAAAATTTTTCCGGTAACCGGAAAATTCCGGGGATGGAGGGTATTTTTCTGGTTTTGAGAGATGATCTAATGGGCATTTTCTGGAACTTCTGAAAAAAATTTTCCATTACCTGGAAAGTTCCAGGGATGAGGGATTTTTTTTCTGGAAGTGCTCTGCACCATTTGTTCCAGCTAACAGAGATATCACTAAGCATTTTTATTTTAAATGAACAGTGAAATACTAGGACGTAATTTAATACAGTATTACTTTATTATTTAATATGATTTATTTAATTTGATTATTTCTGTGAATTAATTAATTTAAATGACTCTTGTGTAAAGTGAACATAAGTGATTTGAAATGAATTATTATTAATCTAAATTAGTTATATACTGAAAATATTTTTTTTCAGGGGTTTAAATTTGGAGCTGTTTAACTGTGCAGCAGTTTTAAATTGGGGCTCTTTAAATGTGCAGCAGTTATTCATTGCTTTGATTATGAATAGAGTGATATAATTTCACTGGAAAAGTGGGGTACCACAGGGTAGTTTCCTGGGCCCATTGTTGTTTGTTTCCTAAATGACATGCTAGAAGCTATTCACTACTCCATACAATTGTTTATGAACAAACAGACTGTGAAGAGCTACAGAAAGATCTCTGTGAGCTTCAAGAGTGGTCGAAGAAATTGCTGCAAAGATTCAATGTCACTGTTGTATCAACAGTAAGGCAGTCTACCACATGTCCCAATGGGACAAAGAAACTGCATTAAGGAGCGCAGCCAGCATAGATGGATGAAAAATGAAAAAAAAAATATATAATGTGAAAAAATTCCCGAGCAAAGGTGTTGCCCATGGCTATATGTGGACGGAGTTTTTTGGTGATATTCATAATATTTATGAAGATTAGTCAATAGGTCCCTGAATCAGCTGTTTGTGCAATTAACCAGGCCGTTCACATATATTTATTATTTGGGTTTAAGTAACGAAACCCAAACGGTAGTTCCTTGTTTTATTATAAAAGGGTTGTATATATATATTTCCTGAGTGTAGATCGACCGTAAGTCCCACAGTATAGGAGTGAATGAGAAAGGGACGGCGTTTATGTATTATAAACGTTAGGTCACGTCCTTACGATGTAAGTTGTTGTGAGCGACTAAAGAGTGAGGGCCTCGCTGTGCGGCTTACAGAAATGCTGACTATGGGTCACTCCCTCCTGGGAGAGTTGCCCGCTCACGTGTACAACTCATGTCATACTCATAGACAGTGGAAAGTTACAGGGTGGTGAATCTGAATATAATATCAGATGTATTGACCCATTTATATAATATGTTCTGTTGATGAGACAGGGGCCCATTACATCCCAGGCCTTGTCAAGGAGAGGTGTGTACTCTGCGAGCCGCACATCTTACCTCACTAGTACTGCTGTACCAGGCTTCTCTCCTCGAATATCAAGATGGCATGTGGTTCAAAACATAAATGACAACTAAAGGAAGCACATGCCAAAAGCACTGCTAAATCCAAGAGGAGGAAAGAGGAAAATATTCCCTAAAACTAACGATGGTAACAGCCGTCTCAGGGGACACCTGAGGCAACCTAGCCCCTGCCTTCCACCCCTACCCTCTACCTCCTGTAAAGAATGTAACTGGAACTCAGTTGGAGATGTAAAAATACATGCAATATTGGCTCAGAATGAGCACTTACACAAGGGAGAAAGGTTGAGAAACTTTATCAGCCTGTATCTCAAAATGAACTTTCCAACACTCAGATTGGAATTTCTCTGCCAGTTTTTGACCGACTTCAATGAATCAAAAACTCAGCACAAGAAGAACCTTTCCTCAACATAACTCCAATATCCAAATTTTCTATCTTGTAAGGTTTATTTTGGTTGAATATTTTAGCTCGATATTTTGGCAAAAATTTACACCAAACTTGAAAAATTTATATCCCTAAAACCAAAGACAAAACAAACATATCGCCCTGTAATATTCCATGACAATAATAGATCTCTTAGCAATATTAATTTCAAGGTAAAGTAGAAAGAATTAAGGGAGAAACACTGCCTTGAAAATTTAGAAAGGGGTGAAAAAGGGTGTAAAGGGTTGAACATTTTGAAAGGGTAGAAGGGGGTTATGGGGCTAGAATTGATGTACTGTACAGTCAGCCAAAGATGCTGTAGGGGTATCGAGATATTAATGTTGTCTAGCACTCAGGATGGAAGGAAACTCTAATGTGGTTTTCTTGTATAATATATATAAGTTATATGATAGACAGTCTGGTGCTGGAGGTGCCGTGTGGTGAGGAGCTGGTCAATAGAGACGTTCGGTGAGTAGCTTGGTGAAGGAGGTAGATGTGCAGGAGCTTCGTTAGAGAAGATGTTGCCTGTTGCTGGCCTCCTGATTGAATGAATGCCGGACAGCTAGGAGCTTGCTGGAGGAGATGTTGCCTGTTGCTTGCCTCCTGATTGAATGAATGCTGGACAGCTAGGAGCTTGCTGGAGGAGATGTTGCTTGTTAAGGAAAATGGGCAGAATCAGAGTTGGTTGGTGAGGAAGCTCAGAAGGACAGCTGGTGGGTCCCCATGCTCGCTGGCGGGAGCGAGGACCGCCAGGCAGGCGAGGAGATGCGAGGGAGCCAGGCAGCGGCGGAGGAGGAGGTGTTGCTTGTTCAAGAAGAATGGTCAGAATGAATCTCAATGGAGAGACAGAGCTTATATACACCCAGCAGCAGCCGCCAGTCCTCTATGAGTCATGTTGGGAAAACCCGAGAAGTAGCCGGTGACTAGTTCCGTTGCTAAGATACGGCGGGCATTGGAATGCCGATACGCTTGGTTGCTAGGGAAGACGGTAGCAGGTGGTGTGCAGCTACGCAGTTTGTAGGGGAGACGTCCACTACAATGCACCGACCCCACCCTGGGTCTCGTGCTAGCAATTTTACCTGGCAATACTTGAAGGAAGGAAGTCTGTATGTAATGGGGATTGTGATTGGTGGATTTATTTTCGGCTGTATCACTGTCAGCATAAATATTAAACAATCCAAAAGTAGCATTTTACAATATTAAACTATTCATCGTTATTTAAGATCATGATAAGTTTCCAAATATTCGTATATTTGTTTAAATAATGAAGAAATAATATCAATTAATTGGCAACGCAACTACAACCAGGGCTGCCACGAGATTCTCACATCAAATTTCAGGACTTAGTGCGGGCGGGTCGGTTGCGTCTGCACTCGGGCCTTCTGTGTTGAGCGGCGGGGATTGGACAGTGATTGCATATGAGCATCAAGATTGTCTTAGTGATGTGAAAGTGTAAATCGATGTAGGATTTTTAATGCTAGACGCGATTGCATTTTTGAAAACGCAATTTCCACCGAGTTGGAGGTACAGCCAAGGTCACGAGGCCTATAACCACAAAATCACTGCCATATGTCAAAGCTTTTATTTTATTATTATTGATTTTTACGGAGTTGTAGTCACGGCTGTGATAAAGGTCAATCAGGGAATTTAGTACTGTGATTCTAGGAATCAATTCATAGTGTCATCAGTGACCGCGGAAGAGGCTGTAAATAACTTAAAGTGAATACATATTGGCAAGCAAGACGTGACCGTTCGCCCAAGCGGCTAACGAGCCGATCAGTGGTGAAGAGGATAAAAGTAAGAATATACAA
>NW_024736650.1:600482-712478 GCF_018991925.1 Homarus americanus
GCAAGCTGGGTCATGAGCCTCCACTTTTCTTATTAGTCTTTCGTGGGGGACTCTGTCGAAGGCTTTGCTAAAGTCGAGATATACCACGTCATAATTGTGCCCCTCGTCCACTGATTCGAAAACAGATGAAAAGAATGTTAATAGATTAGTTAGACATGAACGCCCACTTGTGAAGTTATATTGGGAGTCATTGATCAACTTGTGTTTCTCCAGGTGATTTCGAATAGAGTTTGAAATGATTGCTTCCATTAATTTGCCTACAATTGATGTTAAACTGATTGGACGGTAGTTAGAGGTTAGTGAACTATATCCTTTCTTGAAAATCGGTATTACATTCGCTATCCTCCAGGATTCTGGTACTACACCTGTTTTTACGGACATGGTAAACAACTTTGCTAAGGGCATACTCAGCTCTTCCCTAAATTCCTTTAATACTCTGGCAAATATCTCATCGGAACCTGGTGACTTATTAGGCTTTAGTTTGTCTATTTGCTTACTAACATCATTACTGTTAATGCTCATAGGAGCGTTATTGGTTGTGCTGGATGATAAGACCCTTCTCGTTGACGCGATGAGTATAATTCGGTCAAAACCTGTTAAAGAACAATTCACATATAACAAATGCTGGTATATCAGGACACACAGTTTGAATAGTACGATCAATATACAGTATATAACCTATTAATCTCTCAAATATAACTCACATGTTACAACTGCTGATACATCAAGACACAGTTTGTATAATATGATCAATATACAGTACATAAATACACTTATTAAAGTTATTTAGAGTTCTTAAAGGATTTAACAGTTCACAATCACACTCACGTTTTGGGGTCTAGGGTTTGACCAACGAGAACAAATGTAATATCCTCCTGGTAGCTGTTGTCTCTACAGTAGAAGGCGATAGACTGTCCCTCAGACAGTCACACAGCTGCTACCAGCGTTGTTGTTGTTGTTGTATAGATTGTCGGACCGTAGTCCGACACGGGCCTTTGCCTGTAGGCGGCCCGTTTGGTGGTTCCGGCTGGAGCTCCAGGAGCAGCCAGACCGGATTGGGATTGGAGGTGGTCCCACCTGCAGATTGGAGGGATACTGCAGGTTGCAAGTGTGAGCGGACCCCCGATCAGTGGACGCTTACCACCAGCCCCCACTCTTGGACGTGGTCAGCTTCGGAGTGGCGCGCCCCCCGAACTGGGGTCCGCACTTGCTGGGAGAGGATGCTTTCTAAGCTATCTGGGTGGTGGGTATCGTGTGATGACCCGGAGTAGGTGGTGAATGTGGTCTGTATGGGCCTTTCGGGTTAGAGTGGCCGCTGGTGTTGTGTGTGTTTCTTGGGAGATTTGACTTCTGTTTCGGAGGCTTTGTGTGACCTCGCAATCGAGGAGATAGTGTTCAAGTGGGTTGGCTGCTGGCTCCTGACAGTAGGTGCATTCCATGACGTCATTTCCGATCATCTGCCAGGAGCACTTGTACCCTAGTCGTAGTCGATGAAGGCTGACTTGGGTTTGTCTTGGAGTTTTCTTGTCATTCTCAACCGTCAGGTCTTCGGGTAAGGTGAGGTCGCCCTTTGTGGGTACATTGTGTGAGGTCACCTCATGTGAGGTCATGTAATTTACCCCCAAGCGTGATACCTCTTCTCTCAGCTGCTTCAAACTATCAAAGTTGCCCCTTCTGAAATCTGGGACTTCAGTGGAATTTTTCTTGCGTCTTCTCTGAAATTCTAACATTATTACCCCAGGTGGGTTCGGTTATATGTTGGCTTAGGAAACAGTCCTGGATTGTTTCAAGAAAATCCTCTGATTCTGAGTTACCCATAAGGTCAATCCAATCTATTTGGTTAAAGTTAAAGTCCCCTACTAAACAGACTTTGCTATGTATGGAAGCTCTGCGCATTTCATCCCAAATAAGTATCTCATTAACTCTTATCAAGATTAGGAGGTCTATATATTACTCCTGTAATAAATTTCTCCCTACCATCGATTAATTCTATCCAAATTGTTTCTGTATTCTGCTCAGTTTTTATTTCCTTATTTATTTCACACTTCAGATTATCCCTGACATAGATTGCTACTCCGCCTCCTTTCCTAACCTGCCTATCGGTATGGAATAATTGTAAGACCTGCGACAGCGGAGCAGAAAACTCACTGCAGCACTACCTCATAGAGTGCCCTGGAACACAATTAGCGAGGAGAAACATACAACCCCCTATCACAGCAGAGAAGGTTGCCAAAATGCTAACTACCAACCACTCTCAAGAAACCCTACAATTTCTTACCGAGCATCCACCCCCACGCTAGTGGTGGAGATGTACAGTTAATTAAAAAGATGCTGGTGTTTTATCCCGGCAGTGGGTGGACCAGCATTTTAGCTTAAGGTCCGCGTAG
This sequence comes from Homarus americanus, assembly GCF_018991925.1. Classification (NCBI taxonomy): domain Eukaryota; kingdom Metazoa; phylum Arthropoda; class Malacostraca; order Decapoda; family Nephropidae; genus Homarus; species Homarus americanus. The sequence goes on from NW_024736650.1 coordinate 602,870, forward strand.
GTAATATTCCTACAAATCTTAAAAAAAAAGTGTTAAGATATTATGTGTTGAGTACTCTGTTTATCAGCTGTAAATCTTATGTACAGTCTGTTCTTACGCGGTTACCGTTCGTAATTAAAGTTATTTTGTTTGATATATGCACATCAGAGAATCCAATGGAAACATAGAAAGTGTTGTCAGTCTTGTATTTCAGAAGTTAGATGATTGTCTGAAATGTAAACACAAAACGTATTTATTGCTCGAGTTTAACGGAAAGTCTCAGTTATCTGACCCCCCCCTGCACACTGCCATTATGAGTATTTGTTGTGAGTTTTGTTCTTGTCTTTGAGAAAGGGTCAGAGGGCCCTTGACCTCACTCTAAGCCACGATCCATCCTGTACAGAGGCGCCGGTGGTAGAACGGTACCGCTCTTGCCTCGCAAGTGAGATGTCAGGGGTTCGATTCCCGGGCCGGTGGAAAGTTGTTTGGACAAACTTCCTAGCCCTCATTGGTCCCTGTTCACCTAGCAGCAATGTAGGTACCTGTTGTAAATCGAAAAGTTGCGAATTCGTATTCAGGGAAAGTTGTTGGAGCTTCCAATAACTAATTGACAAATACCTATGACTCTTCAGGCTTCTACGCCCTTGACAAAAAACCTATGATCCTTCAGGCTTCTACGCCCTTAACTCATGAGACATAAAGGCAAGCATTAACTTAGCATGCTTCCCAGTTGGGCGCTGTCAGCGCTTCTGCGCTTCACCTTGCACAAGATGTAGGGGGGTGCCCAATAAACTAAAAAAAAAAAAAATCCTGTACAGAGGTAAAGTCCACATTCCATCTCGTTATATTGAGTGTTTTGTACTTGGTTATTTGTTGTGTGAATATGCAGTGAGCTATTAACGTAGCTGTGTTGTGTTTTAAGTAGTGGTCATGTGCCTTCAGCCTAGCTAAATTGTTATGACATTCATGTATCTAACTCTAAGCCGATTTCCGTCCTGTAGGTGCCACGCTGGTCGTGTCGACCCCGGCACGACGTCCACACTAGTATTTTGATATGGATGAATGTCCATAAGGTAGGATATCGCCGCCACCACGGTTATGTGGCTTACCAGTCGGCTACCAAGGACGTGCGCCAAACATGTCTACCGTCCTCTGTGGCCACCCTGCGACGTAAACATCACCAGCTCAGGCAATGTCGCTGTTGGTATGAGTCCACCTCTGAGTATTGCATGGGTCGTAATTTCGCCTGTGTATTCTGGTATGTCATCTCCAATTGTATGAGTGTCTGGAGTTAACCTAGTGTGAAGGCCGCTACGTTTTCTTGGCTATGTAACAGAGTAGTAAGGGATGTATTTATTTGGAATACCAGTGCTACGAGTCCTGTTCTATCAACGAGAACAATCTCTCAGGTTCTCTGTGTTGTTGTCGGATCCCAAGTGTACTCTATGTATATTTACAGTGTATATGTTTTCTACAGGTACACCAAGTATACGGATAATTGTGGAATACGTAAGATACCTTGTTGACAAGTATCTGAGTATTGCCAGGGAGTTTATATTGGCACGAGTGTGTTACTGGAAGATGTATTGTACCCTACTGTGAAGTACCCTGGGTAGAGCCATGAAAGTAATCCGTTTTGTTTGTGTTACTGGAAGTGGTATTGTTGGTACTCTAGTGTACCAGGTATAAGAGTAATGTGGTGTCTTGTTTAAAAGATACACGAAGTGATAGTGACGGCGAGAGATGTACTGTACCTTGTTGAGAAGTACATGAGTGTTACTCATGGTAGTTGTGTGTACTGGAAGTAGTCAGAAGTCTAGCATTTATGTAACAAACCATGCTACCACAGGTCAGATGTTAAGTCAGAGTACAGTAGTTGTTTTAGTAGTGGTCCATGTGTCATCCACGTCTCTTTTTTTTCTCCCCTACATCACCGTACTGTATTTCAACAACTAATGTCTATGTTTATGTTCTAATGTGTTAATGCGCTTCAACAACTAAGGTCTCTTGCTATTCTATTGTATTACTGCGCTTCAATAACTAAGGTCGTTGTTGATGTTTTAATGCATTACTTCACTTCAACAACTAAGGTCTGTGTTGATGTTTTAAAACTAATGTATTTCTGCGCTTCAACAAGTAAAGTCTGTGTTGATGTTCGAATGTATTATTGCCCTTTAATAACTAAGGTCTTTGTCGATGTTTTAATGCATTACTGCGCTTCAAGAACTTAGGTCTTTACAGGCGTATTCTAGGACAGTAAATATAATACAGTGTTGGACACTTATCATCGACAACTAAAAATTAAGAGAGATGCATTTCTCTGGTTCCTGCACTACAGCGATCATAATACACCATGACCAAGAAGTTTCATGTTTTCCTCGTGAATGTAGGACTTGTGGGTAGAAGTCACAGGAAAAAAGTCACTGAGTATAACTAAAGGCAGAGGAGGGTTAGGTTTAGTCTCGACTAGTTACAAAACATTCAAAATCTAACCTAACCTAACATTTAATCTAGTCCAATCTAACTTAACGTAACCCAACCTAACTTGTTGAAAGTAAGTCTCGGGGGCATGACTGCCCGTCAGGGACAGTGTGGATACAACACACTTTATACTAAGGCGTCGGTACACAAGTATGGCCAGTAGGTCCTACTGCCTTCGACCGCATGCGCTTACCCAGGTTGTAAATTTAGGTACCTATTTACAGCTGGGTGAATTGGGAGTGTCCGGTAATCGAACCACCAACCCATGGAACAGGGTTGTTAATTGTATTTAAATTAAATGCGACTTTTTCGGTGTGACTTTTTTTTGCCAAAATTAAGACTTTTTTCTCTCCACCGAAAAGACAAGTCAGGAATAAAAAATATTGATGTAACTATTTATTCAATTTACATTTGTATTGATTATAATTAAGTACAGTATAAGACAAGGAATACATCTATCATTTCCTGTCAACGATATTATTCTATAGCTATGTTTACTAGTGGTTAATCTCTGAAAACAGTAAGTAGAAAATAAAGTTTAACACACACACACACACACACACACACACATACTTCATCCTTGACCACCGAAGGGTCAAGATGTACCTGGCGCTCCTCTGGGAGCAGCCAGGTCAACTGTTAAGTTGACCCATACAACTCCCTCCCCTGAACCCCTCCTCCCCACCGGAATATCAACAAGTTCTCGCCAGAAGTTACTATTTCATTTAGGAAAGGAATGGAACCAGTGCTGAATAATAGTGAACAGTGCTTAAGTCAGTGAAAAGTAACTCAACAGTAACACCTCAGTCGTACCCAAGCTAACCTTCACACAGTGAGGTCCCAGGTACCCAGTGATATCTGCCCATGAGACTCAACAACACCAGCTATATGTTAATCCGTCCACGATAGGGAGGCCTGGGACCACACCTCACTCACTTGAGTGAGTGAGGTTCTGTGACACCAGACCACGTGGTGTTCCAATGATGCTACGACACCATGTAGTGAATGAGTTGCCACAGCATCAGGTGAGGCAATTACTAAACCACGTGAGGTCCCTCATAACACTTCTGTGAGGGAATTACTACACCACATGAGGTCCCTCATAACACCATCTGTGAGGGAATTACTACACCATATGATGCCTCTCATAACACCATCAGTGAGGGAATTACTGCACCACATGATGCCCCTCGTAACACCATCAGTGAGGGAATTACTGCAACATGTGAGGCCCCTCATAACATAAGATACATAAGAAAAGAAGGAGTATGCAATAAGCAGGTTGGTCTGTGCATAGCAGCTCCTGTCAAGAGTTACAACCACTCTCTATCGTCCAGGACTGCTAGACCCGGAGCTGTGAAGACTTGCCTTTTTTCTGCTGCGTGGTTGAGCAATCTGCAACTTACATAAGAACATAAGAAAATAAGGAGTCTGCAATAGGCCTGTGCATGGCAGCTCCTGTCTAGAGTTACAACCATTCTCTATCGTCCATGAATCTATCTAGCTTCTTTTTAAAACTTTGCAGCATTCCAGCACTTACTACAAAGTTGCTAAGCTTGTTCCACCCGTCTACCACCCTATTTGTGAACCAGATCCTTCTGACCTCACTAGGGGAAAGGTCACGGCAGGGTTAGCTCCGGAGGGATAATTATCAGATATGGCCAGTGCTATGTGCGGTCTTGGGTATGAGAGTTTGTTGACCAAACTGGGGTGGTCCATTGAAGAATTGGCGAGGGCCAAGTTAGAAATTGAGAGGGCCACGTTGGAGAACCTGAAATTAAGGAAAGAGCTGGCGAAGTTAAAAGGAGAGGCTGGACGAGTAAAGCCAGTGTCTGACGAAAAATCAAGCGAGTGGAAAATTGTGAGTAGTGGGAGGACCAAGCTGGTGGTGAAGAAGCACACGAAGGATACGACAACAACGACAACAACAGCTAAGTGTACCAACCCGTTCAGTCCCTTGATAGACGAATTGGACGTTAGTACAGTCAGGGGCAGGGATGACAAGGAAGGTATAAAAACTTTAATTGTTGGTGACTCACAGGTAAGGTACATGGACAGGGCCTTTTGTGGTAAAAACAAAAATAGGATGAGGGTGTGTTTGCCAGGGGCTGGGGTGGGGGATATAATTGACAGGATGGACAATATCTTGTCTGGTAATGGGAACAAACCCATTATCTGCCTCAGTGCAGGAGGCAATGATATTGGCCGGTGTAGGAGCGAGGAACTTCTTGATAAGTTCAAGGCAGCCATAGATCGTATTAGGACTAAGGGAGGGATCCCTATCATATGCGGTGTCCTGCCTAGAAGAAGAGTTGGCAGTGAATGGTTGTCAAGGGCAGTTGGTGTCAACGACCGTCTTGACAGATATTGCAAGTCAATATCAGTCCCATTCATTGACAACTGGGACAACTTCTATGGCAGAAGGGACCTTTATGCTAGGGATGGGGTGCACCTGTCTAGGGATGGAGTAGCAACCCTGGCTGGGGCTCTAGAGGGGGCAGTTCAAAAGATATCGAAGTCTTTAAACTGCTAAGAGAACATATGGGCACGGGGGTGGAGGAGACTGCAGTGGGAGCGGGTAAACAAGGCGAAAGATTACAGGGAAATAGTGTTAGGAATGATGACAAAACTAAATTAGACAGGGAGTTTAAAACTAAACACGGTAAGGGGAGGACTCAGAACACGACTAACTTAAATGTATACTACGCGAACAGTAGAAGTATGAGAAACAAAATGGATGATATTAGGGCCTTGGTATGTACCGAAGAAATCGATATAATTGCATTCACTGAAACATGGATCAACCTAGACACACGTGAATTACCAGTCGAATAAAAAATTGCGGGTTACAAACTGTTCCATACCGATAGACAGACCAGGAAAGGAGGCGGAGTAGCAATCTATGTTAGGGATAATCTGAAGTGTGAAATAAATAAGGAAATAAAAACTGAGAGGAATACAGAAACAATTTGGATAGAATTAAGCGACGGTCGGGAAAAATTAATCACAGGAGTAATATATAGACCCCCCAATCTTGATAACGTCAATGAGCGACTTATCTGGGATGAAATGCTCAGGGCTTCCATACACAACAAAGTCTGTATAGTAGGCGACTTTAACCTTGGCCAAATAGATTGGACTGACCTTACGGGCAACTCAGAATCAGAGGATTTTCTCGAGACGATCCAGGACTGTTTCCTAAGTCAACATATAACCGAACCCACACGGGGTAATAATATACTGGATTTAGTTCTGTCGAACAGAGAAAACCTCATTAGCAATGTCGAGGTAGGGAACGAACTTGCAAACAGCGATCACAAAGAAATTCGATTCCAGTTAGATTTTCAGGGCAGACGTAAGGAAAATTCCACTAAAGTACCAGATTTCAGAAGGGCAAACTTTGACAGTTTAAAGAGGCAGCTGAGAGAGGGGGTGTCGCGCCGTGAACCTGACAGATGACACCGACCTGATAACGAGATCTGAGATTGCCGAGTTCCACGACAATTTAAATAGTGAGTTACTTAATGCACAAAGGCAGAACATACCATACAAAAAACTCAGATCAGACAACAATGACCCTAAATGGATAAATAATTATTTAAAGAACATCATTGGCCAAAGGAAGGCTATAGGTAGAAGGATAAATCGTGGCGAAATTCACCTCCGGGACTATTATAGGGTATTGGCGAGTAGGGTTAAAACCGAGATAAGGAAAGCAAAGAGGAATAATGAGGTAAGGATAGCAAGGGAGGCGAAGACAAACCCCAAAGGATTCTACCAAATGTATCAAACTAAAACACGAGAAAAGATTGGACCAATACGGTCAGACTCCGGCGAGCTCACTGATAACGATGGAGAAATGAGCAATAATTTGAATAAATATTTTTCAACAGTTTTCACCACCGAAAATTTAAACATGATACCCGAGGCACCGACTCTATTCAGAGATAGTGAAGAAAACAAATTAAGTGAGATAGTAGTGACTAGTAACGATGTTAGTAAGCAAATAGACAAATTAAAGCCTAATAAGTCACCTGGTCCCGATGAGATATTTGCCAGAGTATTAAAGGAATGTAAGGAAGAGCTTAGTATGCCCTTAGCAAAGTTGTTTAACATGTCCTTAAAAACAGGTGTAGTACCAGAATCCTGGAGGATAGCGAATGTAATACCGATTTTCAAGAAGGGGGATAAATCACTATCCTCTAACTATCGCCCAATCAGTCTAACATCAATAGTATGCAAATTACTGGAAGCAATCATTTCAAACTCTATTCGAAATCACCTGGAGAAGCACCGATTGATCAATGATTCCCAGCATGGCTTCACAAGCAGACGTTCTTGCCTAACTAATCTATTAACATTCTTTTCATCAGTTTTCGAATCCGTGGACGAGGGGCACAATTTTGATGTGGTATATCTCGACTTTAGTAAAGCCTACGACAGAGTCCCACACGAAAGACTAATTAGAAAGGTAGAAGCTCATGGCATCAAAGGTGACATCCTTAACTGGATTAGGGCGTGGTTACAGGACAGGAAACAGCGAGTGAGCATTAACGGCACTAGGTCCCATTGGAGCAACGTCACAAGTGGAGTTCCCCAAGGCTCAGTACTTGGACCTTTATTGTTTATTATATACATAAACGACATAGATATCGGCATAGACAGCAATATAAGTAAATTTGCTGATGATACTAAAATAGGACGTGTTATCAAATCTGACGAGGACTCGGCAAAACTACACGAAGATCTAAACAAATTTTTCGAATGGTCTGAAAAATGACAGATGAAATTCAACGTAGACCAATGTAAAGTACTCAGTATAGGAGATGTAAACAGGGAAACCAGATACCAGATGAACAACGATGCCATAGAGAAATCCGACTGCGAGAGAGATTTAGGAGTAATGATAAGTAGGAACCTTAAGCCAAGTAAACAATGTGTTTTTGCTCGTAACAAGGCTAATAAAGTACTTGGGTTCATACAAAAGTGTTAGTTACAAGACTAGCGAGGTCATCCTAAAACTGTATCTTGCTCTTGTGAGACCACACCTGGATTACGCAGTTCAGTTCTGGTCACCGTATTACAGAATGGATATAGAATCCTTGGAAAGAATTCAGAGGAGAATGACAAGACTAATCCCGGGCATTAGGAACCTTGAGTATAGAGACAGGTTAAAGCATCTTAATTTGCACTCCCTTGAGAGACGTAGAGCGAGGGGTGACCTGATAGAGGTGTATAAGTGGAAGGCAGGGCTAAACAAAGGGGACATTACAAAGGTACTCAAATTATCCAACCAGGAGCGAACTCGTAACAATGGTTTTAAATTAGACTAATTTAGATTTAGGCGTGAAATAGGTAAACACTGGTTTGGGAACAGAGTAGTGGATGAATGGAACAAGTTACCAAATATCATCATTAACTCGAATACGCTGAATTGCTTCTAACATAGGTTGGATGCTCATATGAGCAATAGGGGTTGGGTGTAAACGGGACTGCCCAGTATGGGCCAATAGGCCCGCTGCAGTTTCCTCCATTCTTATGTTCTTATGTTATGTTATCTCTCTCCTAAACCTAAACTTATCCAACTTAAATCCGTTGCTTCGAGTCCTATTCTGCTCGGATATTATAAGAACTTTATCTATATCTCCTTTATTGATTCCTTTCACTCACTTAAATACTTCTATCATATCTCCCCACACTCTTCATCTTTCTAGGGAATGCAAATTTAGTTTCTTTAATCTATCTTGATATGGAAGGTTTCTAAGTCCCGGAATCATTTTCGTCATTATTCGCTGTACCGACTTCAGTGAATTGATATCCATTCTATAATGAGGGCACCAGAACTGAACAGCATAATCGAGGTGTGGCCTGACTAGCGCAAGATATAGTTGCAATAAGACCTCTGCACTGTTATTACTTACACTTCTAGATATAAAACCCAATACTCTGTTTGCCTTATTTCGAACATTAAAGCACTGTTTTCTAGGACGTAGGTCCAGGCTTAAAAATACCCTTAAGTCTCTTTCACAAGTCGACTTCTCTAGGTTGATGTTGTTAAGGCTCTATACATTGACAGTATTTGTTCTTCCAATATTAAGTACGCTGCACTTGCTGGTGTTGAATTTCAATTGCCATTTTCCTGATCACTCCTGCAGTTTATTTAAATCCTCCGGTAGTGCATTTGCATCCTGCCCTGAATTAATCTGCCGCCCTATTTTGGTATCATCCGCAAACTTGCTGATGTCATTGCTGATCCCAGTATCTAGATCGTTTATGTAGATTATGAACAAGAGTGGGCTCAGTACTGACCCCTGGGGAACCCCACTAGTTACACAGCCCCACTCAGATTTAACACCATCTATGCTGACCCTCTGTGTTCTATCGGTGAGCCATGATTTTACCCAATTTAAGACTTTCCCTTCAATACCATGAGCCTTAACTTTTCTCAGAAGCCTCTGATGTGGTACTCTGTCAAATGCTTTGCTAAGTCAAAGTAAATAACATCGTAATTTTCGTCATTATCTACTACCTCATAGACTTTCCTAAAAAACGTCAGCAGATTAGTTAGACAAGATTTTCCCTTTGTAAATCCATGTTAAGAGTCTTAGATTAATTTGTTTTCTCTAAATACGATGGTGATGCTATTTGCTATAATTGATTCAAGAAATTTCCCCACTACTGACGTCAAACTAATAGGCCGGTAATTTGACGCTGGTGCTCAGTCTCCCTTTTTGAACATGGGTACTAAATTTGCCTGTTTCCACAAGTCTGGCACAACTCCTGTGTCTAATGACTTTGTAAATAAATTTAAGAGGGGTCCGCTAATCTGTTCCTTACACTCTTTCAAAACTCGAGGGGAAATTTCATTTGACCCTGGGGATTTTGTCTTCTTTAATTTACTTCTCTTCTTAAGAACATCCTCTATTCTGATAGAGATTTCCTTTAGTTTCTCTTCTTCATTTCCCCGAAATATTAGTTCCACCTCTGGCGTTTCCTCGTGAATTTCTTCTGTGAAAACTGATAAGTAGCTGTTTAATGCTTTGCTTATTTCCCCTCTCTCTGACTTTAAAGGCCCCACTTTTCCTTGGCCTTTGTCCTATATACCTTGAAAAATCCCTTGGAATTCGCCTTGGATTCTCTTGCTATCTTAATTTCATAGTCCCTCTTTGCTTTCCTTATATTTTTCTTAACATTCCTAGATAGTCTATTATACCTATTTCTGAGATGCTCCTCCCCTCCCAATAATTTCTGATAAATTCCTTTCTTTATTCCTATGTCATGTTTAAATTTTTTGGTCATCCACCTTGGCTCATTCTTATTTGACCTAATTATTCTGTATTGTATATTTTGTTCCTGTGCTTTACGTAGTATACTAGTGAATTTATTATAGTCATGATCAATTGTTGTGTCGCCAGTGACCTCACCCATTCCTAACAGAAACTGACTTGATCTTTCCCAGGCGACCTCACCTGGGTACCTTCTTAACCCCTCATAATCCGCCAATCGAAATTCTGGGACTCTGACCATATTGTCATTGTTTTTCGTTTCCCAATTTAGGGTGAACTTGATTTCTCTGTGATCACTGTTCCCTAGTTTTTCCCTATTGTGATAACTCTGATAATTATTTCCTTATTTGTTAACAATAGGTCTAATATATTGTCACCTCTAGTAGGTTCTGTAATTAGTTGTTTAAAAAAATTGTCCTGTACTGCGTCTAGGAAGTCAATATTTCTGAAGTTGAAATCCACCATACTGCACAGGTTGTTGTATCTTGCTGCCCTACTCATTTCCTGCCATATGGGCTGAGCTGCTTCTTTCCCAAGACTTGGGGGCCTGTAAATCACTGCTATAATTAGTTTTCTCTTCCTTCCTCAATTTCTACCCATAAAGACTCGGTCCCTATTTCACCCTTTATTGAATTATTAATACTACATTTTAATGTATCCCTGACGAAGATTGCGACCCCTCCCCCCTTCCTACCTTCCCTGTCTTTGTGAAAAAGTTTGTACCCTTCTATGTGTTACTCTGATAAAAAGTTGTTGCTCGCCAGTTTCATCCAAGTTTCGTGTGATTGCTATGATGTCTACATTCTCGGTACATAAACCGCTATCAGCAAGTCTATTTTATTTCCTCACCATCAGTGAGGGAATTACTACACCTCATGAGGGCCCTCGAAACACCGTCTGTGAGGGAATTACTACACCACGCCAAGCCCCTCATAACACCTTCTGTGAGGGAATTACTACACCACGTCAAGCCCCTCATAACACCATCTGCGAGGGAATTACTACACCACGTCAGGTCCCTCATAACACCATCTGCGAGGGAATTACTACACCACGTCAGGCCCCTCATAACACCATCTGTGAGGGAGCTACTACACTACGTGTCTGCTGTTCAACACCTCAGCGCACATGTTGTACGTAACCTCCACTGTAAACATTAATTTGTATGTTCACTGTATTTTCCTTTACCCTTCTCTAATGAAGGCTTTTGTTAAACCACCAATGTCAATGTATGTAATAAGTCATTTATGTCCAATGTATATTTTCAGCCTTCGGGCTGCAGAACTTTTTCAATAAACCGTTAATTATTATTATTATTATTATTATTATTATTATTATTATTATTATTATTATTATTATTATTATTATTATTATTATTATTATTATTATTATTATTATTATTACACACACTCAATTTGAAAAAATGGGATTTATATTTATTTTAAATTAAGTGAGAGAAATAAGAAGAAATATAACATTTACCAAAGAAAGGAATAACTTTGTTGAGAGGAACAAAATAATTAGGATTTACTTAAAGCGTGACTTTCCAGAATGGTGGGAGTATCTTCTTAGAGTGGTGGGCGTGTCTTAGAGTGGTGTCCCTCTCAAGAGTATTATGCATGTCCCCCGAGAGTGGTAGGTGTCTTCTAGAGTGGTAGGTGTGTTCTTGAGTGGTAGGTGTGTTTTAGAGTGGTAAGTGTGTTCTATACTGGTGGGTGTGTTCTTGAGTGGTAAGTATGTTCTTGTGTGGTAGGTGTGTTCTACTGTAGAGTGGTGGGTGTGTTCTAGAGTGGTGGGTGTGTTCTAGAATGGTGGGTGTGCTAGAGTGGTGGGTGTGTTTTAGAGTGGTGAGTGTGTTCTAGAGTGGTGGGTGTGCTCTAGAGTGGTAGGTGTGTTCTAGAGTGGTGGATGTGTTGTGGTAAGTGTGTTTTAGAGTGGTGGGTGTGCTCTAGAGTGGTAGGTGTGTTCTAGAGTGGTGGTGTGTTTCTAGAGTGGTAGGTGTGTTTTAGAGTGGTGGGTGTGTTCTAGAGTGGTGGGTGTGTTCTAGAGTGGTAGGTGTGTTCTAGAGTGGTAGGTGTGTTCTAGAGTGGTGGGTGTGTTCTAGAATGGTAGGTGTGTTCTAGAGTGGTGGGTGTGTTCTAGAGTGGTAGGTGTGTTCTAGAGTGGTAGGTGTGTTCTAGAGTGGTAGGTGTGTTCTAGAGTGGTGGGTGTGTTCTCTCAGTTTGGTGGGTAGCGACACTCGCCTCTTATATAACCAAAGTTCCGGGGATGAGTTCTACTACAGAGATGTGAAAGTATGGAAAATATTACATTAACTTCTGATAAATGATCATTATGAACACTAATCTTATATTTCTTTTTCGTTACAGACAGTCTGTTGCCGGTGAATGGTGGAAATTAAACATTACTAGTGGAGAGTTTCTAGAGCAGTGTGAATTCAAAGTGATGTGTAGACCTCACTAGTACTATGTACTAAGTTGGGGATTTTTTGTTTTCCTGATGACAAATGTTGGGTGGCGATCGTTGGTGATTCAGTTTCGCCTTTATTACTGATAGAATTGTTCAAAATCATATTCCTTAAACGTCATACAAGGCTGAAAATTGAGCGCTCATCAGCGACTAGTGATGCCTTGTTGTGTAAGTAACAACAGAAAAATTCACTATATAACTCGTTTTTCTCATATTCACACTGAAAGAAACTCCACTCAGGGATGAGCGTGACCTCCCAGCAGGAATAGGAATGGCGGAAGGTATCAGTATCACCAGTAGATGTGGAGACGGTGGAGAGTGTCACCAGTGGATGTGGAGATGGTGGAAGGTGTTACCAATGGGTGTGGAGACCGTGGAGAGTGTCACCAGTGGATCTGGAGACGGTGTAAGGCGTTATCAATGGATGTGGAGACAGTGGAAGGCATTACCAATAGATGTGGAGAGGGTGGAGAGTGTCACCAGTGGATGGGGAGATGAAGTGGCTGTGAGGCTGGTACTGTAGGATATCACCAGCGTGTATGGAGCCATTCATTTCTATTCGTCAACAGATGCACTACTGCAGGTGTAGGCGGGCCAGGTGAGGGCGCCTCCTGGGTGGTGATCAACAGATAGAGGCGCAGGCCAGCGTGGGCGTCCTGGGCAGCTGCACAAAGTTGATCCAGTTCTGAAGCTTTACGGGCGCGCTCCCTAGATTTGTACGCCTGAACCCGCTCTCTTGCTGCCCGGGTGCTGTGAAGAAGGTAACAGAATTAGTAGGGGAAGCAGTCGGAGAAAAATATAGGGGAAAAGGGTAGTGGAATAGTACGGGATGTGCCAGTATAAGGCAGGGAACAACAGTATGAGGAAGAACAGTGTAAGGGAACAACAGTGTAAGGGAATAACAGTAAGGAAATAACAGTATAAAGAAACAACAGTTTAAGGAAACAACAGTGTAAGGAAAGAAACGTTACGTACAGTACTGTATTAACTCTAAGAATAATCACATGGACAAGAAATATTACTACTGTATGTACTTTACACATGTTTGTTTGCATCTCACCCGCTAAGGTCAGGTTGAGGCAGGTTTGGGATCTCCTTCGTTTCATCCATGCTGGGCGACAAGTTTTTGTTGTGCGGACCTTCAACACTGGGTGACTGGGACTGGGACTCCACAAACTCTAACAGGCGTGCCAGGCACGTGCTAGTTTTGCTGTTACTGCTTCTCTGACCTAGGGAAACCTGAAAACGCCACACACGCTATAATTACAGCAGAACAACCCTGAACACGCAACTTACAGTTATCTCTTCCGTGTTTGACCGTCGTCAGTCTCGTCTCATGTTTTTCCGTTTTCAGTTCTACGCTTCTTCGTCTTTGCTTTAATTAATTATATATCTCTGTTTGTAATTTTCATACGCCTTTGTTATCATTTCACATTTACTTTTAATCTTTCGTTTGTAGCAATACAATTATGTAACGTAAGGCTAAGGCTAATTAATTTGCTATATTATCTCAATTATTTGCGATTAAATGAACTACGGACGTTAAAACATCACCAACTGAAGTGGTGAACAAATAAAATGCCGTATATTGAACAGTACCGTATAGTAACAACTAAAGTGGTAGCAGTACAGTATTTTGAACAACTAAAGTAGTAACAGTTCCGTATATTAAACAATTAAAGTGGTAACAGTACCGTATATTGAACAACTAAAGTGGTAACAGTACGGTATATTGAACAACTAAAGTGGTAACAGTACGGTATATTGAACAACTAAAGTGCTAACAGTACCGTATGTTGAACAACTAAAGTGGAAACATTGATATTGATATAGAAACAGTTTATTTACCAGAAAAATACAGATATAGAGTCGATAATAATAACACTATTGACATGGCCGAGTCAATTGAGAGCCTGCACTCTCTGAATGGCACCTGATATATACTGTGCATTTATCTCCAGGAAGTATTATGTAACATTTAGTATCATCTGGAATAGTATACGTAGCATGGTATTAGTAAGAACATATCTAAATGTTACCACTATTATCATTTCGTTATTTATTTATCTATATATATTTTTTGCATTTATATTATAAGTATATACATATTTTACAGTGGAGTTGATACACCTTAATATGATGAGGTAGGGATGCAATACAACATGGGTTGCATTAAGGTGAAACAAGAGGACAGAAACTGTCATTACGATCATGTCTTGACGGCAAATATATAATTTATTGCAATGATAACTTCTATCTACATCTAAATATATGATATAATGGTCTTGCTACAATAAAAGTAGGAATAAAAAGTAGGTATTACAAAAATATTAATACTCAGACAATAGATATTTTTCAAGAGATGGTTAACTAAAGGAAGGGAGCGTAGTCTTTGCTAAGTTGGGTGGGGGTAGGCTGTTCCACACCTTCACACCATGATATTTTATGGAGGTCTGGGACTGAGAAGAGCGCATGGGGGGTGGTCTTAGTAGCTCTGGCTGTCTTAAGTTGTATCTCTGATTATTATTGAACTGGAAATAATTATTGCCAATCAACTGAATGAAAGATTTATAAACAAATGGAGCACAGCAGTAAGTGTTACAGGCAATATCCTCGATTTTTAACACAGTACCGTATATTGAACTAAAGTGGTAACAGTACCGTATATTGGCGAATGAAAAAAAAAAAACTCTAAATAAAAAAAAGTGAAGAATTAAGAAAAAAGAATATTGGTATGTTAATCAGTGCCTGATATTAATTGCAAAAATATTTTGATATAGATGCTGGAATATACTGTAAGAGTGAAAGAAAACATAAAGTGCAATTATTATCCTGCATGAACATAAATTAGTCTGATTAGTAATATACGCTCTTAATAATTAGGAGAAAATACAAGAAAACATTTAAATAGACGAAGACGCAATGAAACAAGAGATGGGGTTAATAAAGTTTGCGCTAACGCTGACGGGACTGTTAAGAATGGGAGTAACAGTGACGGGACTATTAAGGATGGGACTACCAGGGACACGGTTAATGATGGGGCTAACAATGGTGGAGCTAAAAGTGACGGGGCTAAGGATGAGACTAATATGGTTGGGACTGACTGTAACAGGGCTGATACGGGGCTAACAGGGGTAGAGAAAACAGTAACGAGATTGATAAGGATGGGGTTAACTGTGTCGGTACTAAAAGGTTGGGGTCAACTGTGACGGTACTAAAAGGTTGGGGTTAGCTGCTACGAGACAGATAATGATGAGGAAAAAGTGACGGGACTGCTAAGGATGGGGCTAACAGTGACGGGACTGATACGGGGCTCACAGAGGTAGGGATATCAGTAAGGGGCTGATACGAGGCTAACAGAGGTGGGAATAACAGTGACTGGGTTGCACATGATAGACTGAGCAAGGAGGACCTATTATACCAAAGTAATATAACAACTCCTAATAATTGCTCTCCCTGTTATATCACGGGTATCATATCTTAAGTCCCATATATCAATAATCTATCATTACATATAATAACTTAAGCTAAATATAATATTAATTTGGTATTCGTTACAAGGAAATAATATCCACTCGGAGATATGTGCTTTGCAAACCTAATCCATCTGCACAGACACTCAGTAACTATAAACATGCGAAAGATTTCACTAAAGCATTTACTAAATTATCCATATTATAATTTCGGCATTAACAACCAAAACAATTACGAATTATTCAGGTTCACGTTTAATGCATACAGTCCATCTTCATTAGTTGTTCAATATTTTTTTTTCCTCTCAACTCATTTGATGGTTCACTTATCACAAATTCTCAAGAGGAGGCCAATCTACTTACCCTAAATTTTTAATTCTAACTCAGCCCTGGACCTTGAGATGCCTGAAATTTCGGCCCTTGCAATGAAAACAAAAGATCTAAAAATGACAAAAATGGCAGCAATATTCAATGATAGATTCCTTGAGTTGCTTACTGAATCTTTGTATTTTGTTCAGTTTCTGTTCAAGACAGATGTAAAACAGTGTGGCTCTTTTGTCCTCGAAATAGCAGAATTACAGGCTGACAACGAGGTAATGATGAATTTTGCCATTTATGATGACATTACGTTTTGGGTTATTTATCAAATTGACATTCAGCTGTTAAAATCGAGCTATTAAGGTTCTGATATAATTTGGAAGTCTGTGCTGCAGCTTTCTCGTCAATGGTGTTTATAAAAAAATTACCACCGCAACAGCATATCAAACTTATACTTAGAGAATTGTGTGCTATGTTGTTTAATTACATAATTATACCCCCCAGTTAACAGAAAATTTATTAAATGATAATGCACACACGTTACATATGAATTATGACTGATGTAACTTGTGATGAAAATTAATTATATGAGGATGTACACAAGTCACATACGTGTTACGAACCACGCCATCAATTGTCATGATCTACCTACCCAGCACTACGAACCACGCCATCTATTGTCATGATCTACCTACCCAGCACCATGAGCAACGCCATCTAGGGACGAAACCCGAGTATGACTAGTCTTAGTTACCACTCCCGGGTTTCCCTTCTCCATATCCTGGTTGTTGCGTCACCTCCTCCAAGTCTTCCTCATCAGCTCCAGATGGAGGAGAGTTCAGTTCACTCTAGGAAGTGACCACACTAGGATCACCTATCCTGGAAACCTACGGCACAGTGACTACCTACCATCTTCTTCAATACTCAGCCTTACTTGTCAGCCATCTCAGCTCTACACTTAAGTATTTGTTATCCTATATTGCCTCCCCGCGTCCACTTGCTTCAAATTGTTGTATGTTGTATAAATATGTATATACTGTTAAGCCAATGTTGCGTATGTTTAGGTTAAGTATGGTTAAGGGTAAATTATAGAAAGCTGAATATTTTGTTAAGGAATTTATGGTACTTTATTATACACAACAAAAACTCGCATCCTTTGTCTACCCTTTTATAGTCCTATTGTCTTTGTTTTTTTATTGTTGTTGCCTGTTGGGATCTGGGTAGACTTTTAACTATATTCTAAATCCCCAACTCGTAACAAATGGCGACCTGACAGGACCCGACCTTAAGTGCCATATTTCTTCCCCCCTTGTTACTCCTTGTTAATTATTCCTCCCAGCCACTTCTGTTCACAATTGCTTTACGGTGGTTTAAAGTTCCTTCATATGTGACAGACGTAGGATATTAGGTTCCAAGTGTCATAAGGCTTACCTGTTATTACACGTGGCAGTCGTGTAGCAAGTCTTATCGAATGTAGGGAAGAATCCGGATCTGTTTAATGCCGTACCCTCGCTCCAGAGTAGGCTGTTCCATAGTCACTAGCTTAGGGTGAAGTGATATCTTGGGACGCCCCGCTCTACCAGGACCCCATAATTATAAAGCTTCAATTATTGTTCTTCTCATTATCTCATTCGGGGTCAATAATAAAGAAACTCAAGGGTTGTTTATCCGGATCTTTATATTAATGCCGTAATACGCCCTTCCTGTTTCAAGTATCTTTCCAAGTCTCTTATCCTTATCTAAGGATCTTATCAGAGGAAAAATATTCATAAGTGTAATTTCCCTAGGTATAACTTGGGTAGTTTCCGGGACTTTCTGGTTATCCACTGCCGTGACATTTTCTAGGGTAATCCACTTATCTTATCTTTTTGGCCATTAATTAATTTATCTAGTTTTTCTTAACAATGGCCACCTCAGGTTTTGATCTCCAGGATTTTATTGAAAATCCTTCCGTAGCTAAATTACTTGTTAATATCCTGAAGAAAGAATGGAAAGAAATTGCCAACTATTACAATATCCCATATTCACAGCAAATGACTAAGGAAGTGTTAAAAAATCAGGTAATTGAAATGTTGGTTCAACAAGAAGTTTTAAAAGAATCCGCTGTTGACCGATTAACCCCCATGTCCAAGAAACTTCACCCACTATCCACCACCCCTCCTCACTCAGAAGTTGCTTCAGGTCTGGCTAGCCCTCAAGAAGAAACACAAAGAATAGACGCCTTAGAACTAGAACGAGCTAGGTTCGAGTTCCAAATCAAAATGAAAGAACTCGAGTTGGAACAGGCCAAGTTGGAGCAGGAGGAAAAGTTGGAACAGGCCAAGTTGGAACAGGCCAAGTTGGAGCATGAAGAAAAGTTGGAACAGGCCAAGTTGGAACAGGCCAAGTTGGAGCATGAGTCGGAACAGGCCAAGTTGGAGCATGAGTCGGAACAGGCCAAGTTGGAGCATGAGGAAAGGTCGGAACAGGCCAAGTTGGAGCAGTAGGTTAGACTGAAAGAACTATAGGTGAAAGAGAAAGAAGTCACCTTAACATCGGAGTTTAAATCAAAAGAAGTGGCATTAAAAGAGAGACTAGCTGCTTTTAACCCTGCTACTGCTTCTTACCTTGTTCCCGGGTTTGATGAATCCGATATGGACGGGTCATTTAGGACTTTTGAGAAAATAGCCGGGAAGAATGAGTGGCCTAAGGACCAGTGGGTGTCCGTGTTAGTTCCTAAATTATGTGGTAAGGCTCGTAGAGTTTATAACTGTTTAGACCAGACTGATGACTATGATAATGTAAAAAAGAATATCCTCACCTCTTATGCTATCACGCCAGATAGATACCGGCAGAAGTTTCGTAAACTAACCAAAACATTTTCACACACCTTTGTTGAGTTTGCTCAAGAAAAGCTTAGGTTTTTCAAGAAATGGTTAGAGGCTACAGAGACCTCCACATTTCAGGATTTGTTAAACTTGGTAGTCCTGAAGGAGTGGAAGAGCAAGATACCATTTCACATCTTGAAGCATGTGGAGGAGCGTGGAGAGGTTAATTTAGGGCGTGCGGCTGAGCTGGCTGATGCGTACGCCTTGCTGGTGGAGTCACTGGGCAGTAGGGAACGTGGTACTTTCCGGCATGTTAGGTCCTCCTCTGATGATAACCTTGGGGACGTGAGTGGTAGGTCGAAAGGTCCCACAACTACCCCCCCCCCCCTGATGTAACCAAGTTTTATTGTTCTTACTGTAAAAAACCAGGCCATACGATCCAGTCTTGTAAACACCCAAAGTGTCGAACTGCTAAAAGTAGTTCCCTGGATCCCAAATTCAAACCAATAGCAACCACCAATGTGGAAGGGCCCCATCAGGATCTCTTCTCTTCATTCACCTATGAGGGAAAAATTTCAATCATAGAGGGGTCTCATTCTTTCCCTATTCGTATACTACGTGATACGGGCGCAGCACAATCTATTCTCCTGTTTAACGTCATTCCTGATATATCTTCCGCATTTACTAATGAGCCATTAGGAAAGATCCAATGCCTGTGAGCGGCATTCATTTATTATTGGGTAATGACTTGGTAGGAGATCTAGTGGTTCCCAACATAAAGACAGTGGACTCTCCCTTACCTGTCAACTCCACCACTGACCTTGAAGAAACTATTCCTCACCTTTTCCCATCTTGTGCTGTCACCCGGTCACAGAGTGTGCGAAATGGGCCCTCTTCATCTAAAACCACCTTCAATATCTTCCTACCCACAGAAGATCTGTACAATAAGACCATTAGTAAGGATGAGCTCATTAAAGCCCAACAATCTGATCCATCTTTGAATAAACTTCATCATGCAGCAGTTGAGGGTAAAGATTTTAACACCCTTCCGTGTTTTTATTATCAGGTATTATCAGGAAGGGGTTTTGATAAGGGCCTATAGACCCCCTGAGCTTACCCATCTAGACACGTGGTCTGAAATACATCAAGTGGTAATTCCCTCCTCAGTCAGACCAGCATTAATTGCCCTTGCCCATGATGGTATTTCAGGACATTTGGGAATCCTGAAAACATACAAAAAGCTCCTCCAACACTATTACTGGCCTGGACTTAGGAAGGATGTGTCAAAGTACCTAAAATCTTGTCATATTTGTCAAAAGGTAGGAAAACCAAATGAAAGTATACCAGCAGCTCCCATTAAGCCCATCCCAGTATTTTCTACACCATTTGAAAAGATTGTTGTGGATTGTGTGGGCCCATTACCAAAGACTAAGAAGGGAAATCAATTCCTGCTCACAGTTATGGATACCAGTACACGTTATCCTGAGGCTTTTCCCCTTAAAAGCATCACTTCAAAAAATGTAATCAAACCTCTTTTGCACCTTTTCACTTTAGTGGGCATTCCTAAAGAAATCCAATCCGATCAGGGCACCAATTTTACGAGCATTCTTTTCAAGCAGGTGAAAGACCTCAGTGTGGACCATTTTACATCTTCGGCTTACCACCCACAATCCCAGGGTTGCTTGGAACGGTTCCATCAAACTTTCAAATCAATGCTAAACAACTATATAGTCCATACTCCTGATCGCAGAAAAGATTCACAACTTGTTCACATTAATCTCATGAAACTTTACCATTCCAGGCAGTCAGAGGAAGACATCCCAGAGGCTGTAAGCCTACCTGCATTGCATACGGTTTTGTCAGGGCCGGAGCCGGAGACAGATGACATGGACCTATTGGAGAATTTAGACTTCCCTCTACCTAAAGAAAACCCTGCTAACAGTCACATACTCAACAACTTGGATGAGTATTTTCCTGTTCTGAATCCATCTCAAGCAAAAGATCTCACTAAGTATTATCAACATTTCCTAAAGTCACGTCTGACCTCCCAGGGTTTTGCAATATACTTAAACATGATATTAAGCTAATCTCAGATGATGTACAACCCATTAGGCTATCAGCATATCGACTAAATCCCCACAAAAGAGAGATTATGAAAAAGGAGGTAGATTTTTTGTTAAAACATAGCTTAGCTGAGCCTAGTACCTCCCCCTGGGCTTCACCTTGCCTTCTCATTCCAAAACCCGATAGCACCTTTCGTTTCTGTACCGATTATCGTAAAGTGAACCAGGTCACTGTCTCAGACTCCTACCCTTTACCTTTGATTGAAGATATAATAGACAGCATAGGCTGTGCAAAATTTATAACTACGGTGGACATGTTGAAAGGATATTATCAAGTGGGACTCACGGATAGGGCAAAAATAATCTCAGCATTTATAACTCCATTTGGTCTTTTTCAATATTTGGTTATGGCGTTTGGCTTTTCTAATGCTCCGGCCACATTCCAGAGGGCAATCAATTACCTGATTCAGGGCCTAGATGGGACGTTCGCCTACCTGGATGACCTGGTGGTGGTGTCGGACGGCTGGGACAAACATCTGGTGCGTTTGGAGATACTGTTCGCACGACTGCAAGAGACTGGATTCACCATAAACCTGGCTAAATCTGCTTTTGGTCGGGCCTCAGTGACTTACCTGGGACATATCGTTAGTCATGGTATGGTGAGACCCAAGGACGCAAACGTTAAAGCCATCTTGTCCTTCCCCACTCCAAGGACGAGGAAGGAACTCATGCGCTTCCTGGGGATGTGCGGCTACTACTGTCGGTTCTGCAGTAACTTCTCCAGCGTGGCCGGACCCCTCACAGACCTTACCAGTTCTGCGGTCCCTTACATCTGGAACCAGAGGTGCGACCAGTCTTTCCACCGCCTCAAAGCCTTCCTTGCCTCCAAGCCTGTAGTCCACCCCCCTGACTACACCTTGCCCTTCCATCTGCAAATCGACGCTAGCGGTGTCGGAGTGGGGGCTGTGCTCCTACAACCCGACCCAACTACTGATGTCCTTCACCCTGTGGCATACTACTCCGCCAAGTTGAAAAACATCAGACAAAATACTCGACCATAGAGAAGGAGGCCCTGGCTCTGGTGTTGGCAATAAAGAAGTTTGAATGTTACCTCCAATCTCGCCCACAAACCACCCTAGTCTTCACCGACCATAACCCGCTCACGTTCATCCAAATCAACAAGACCTCCAACCAGCGAATCCTCCGCTGGGCTCTCCTATAATCTACAAGTTCGGCACATAAAGGGGGTGGACAACCTGATTGCGGACTCCTTATCCCGAGCTCCAGTGGAAATGCAGCAGCTACTCTCCAGACGCACCAGGTGATCACCTCCTTCGCGCCCGTGCTACGGAGGTCTTTGGAGGGGGGTGTGTTACGAACCACGCCATCAATTGTCATGATCTACCTACCCAGCACTACGAACTACGCCATCTATTGTCATGATCTACCTACCCAGCACCACGAGCAACGCCATCTAGGGACGAAACCTGAGTATGACTAGTCTTAGTTACCACTCTGGGGTTTCCCTTCTCCATATCCTGGTTGTTGCGTCACCTCCTCCAAGTCTTCCTCATCAGCTCCAGATCGAGGAGAGTTCAGTTCACTCTAGGAAGTGACCACACTAGGATCACCTATCCTGGAAACCTACGGCACAGTGACTACCTACCATCTTCTCCAATACTCAGCCTTACTCGTCAGCCATCTCAGCTCCACACTTAAGTATTTGTTATCCTATATTGCCTCCCCGCGTCCACTTGCTTCAAATTGTTGTATGTTGTATAAATATGTATATACTGTTAAGCCAATGTTGCGTATGTTTAGGTTAAGTATGGTTAAGGGTAAATTATAGAAAGCTGAATATTTTGTTAAGGAATTTATGGTACTTTATTATACACAACAAAAACTCGCATCCTTTGTCTACCCTTTTATAGACAGATTGTCTTTGTTTTTTTATTGTTGTTGCCTGTTGGGATCTGGGTAGACTTTTAACTATATTCTAAATCCCCAACTCATAACATACGAAATACGTACAGTGTGACAGAGATGAAACTAAGATCATTGTATGTTGTGTTGCTTAACCACGTAATTATATCCCCACGTATAGAACATTAAATTATCAGATAATGTCACATATTAAACATGACAGAGTTGTAGCCTGTTTCTGCCAGTGTTTACTTTAGACTTCCCAATTTGTAATACATTTTCCTTACTTGTTTTTACAGTTAAATAAGTATATCACTATGTCTGTATTTACTCTAAGGATTTTCATATATACAGTATACCTTGCGTAATAATTTGGGGTCGCACTGGAAAATGCTTAGGAACCCTGCTCTAGGCCCAGATGAAATCCTCCCCCCCCTAAATTATAGTCTTTTATACTTTGAAAATAACAATTAACTCAGATGCTAACAGTATGGCTCGGACAATGACCGCTCGTCTGTTGATCCACCATTCCTAACACCGACGAAAGAATTGTTGTGGCATAACCACATAGTTTGTCTTGACATCTCCAAAACCTGGCATCACTACTCACAAAATAGTTATAAACTTTTATGACGAATTTACTGAATTAATATCCTTTTTAGACTACCGGTAATTTATTTTCCCTTCTGTCACAGAGTGCACATAATTATGGATGGTCTTCTCTGTCTCTCGACCTTTGACCTCCTTTACTAGACAGTGATGATCTTTCAGTGTCAAAAATTTAAAATTTTCTCTTTTGCGACACAAAAACAGCCTCACCCCCTACAGGAAGACCTCATACGCATATTAAAATGGAAAGGATCCAGGTTGGTTTCGTTCAATGCCCCTAAATCAATATGCATAAGATTTAGTAACAGGCGTAATATTAATAAAAATTCAAATGCATTTTCAAAACACAATCATCCTATTACCACACTGTCACATGTCGGCCCACACCGCTGTCTATGATTAGCTAATTAGGTGATACCCGAGAACGACCAATGTCAATGAGGGCGGTTCACTGCCTGTATGCTTATATAAGTTTTCTAATGTTTTGATTTACCATGTTTTTCTATATCAGTGTTATTTAGTTTTGGTTGTTAAAACATTGTGTAAGAGCCATATTCTGTATTATAGGGTATCGTATTAGGATTAGTTGGCAACCAAGCCATATTTGTGTGGTGGTGGTGATGGTAACGACAGAGCAGCGTGAGCCACCGACTGAACCGGACAGTAGGGAGAACCATGAACTCAGGCCTGGTATAGACGCGCCGACGTGGGGTACAAGATAGCCGCCGAGTTGTGCGCGAAGTAATTGGAGATATTTGGACATGAAAACTTGCTCTGTGAATGTAAACGTAAAACCTCGATTAACCGACCCTCGATTAACCCACTTCGGATTAACCGCCGATCCCGGACCCCTAATTTTTTTTTTTTTTGTACTCGGATTAGCCCACCCGGGCACAGGTCACTGACCCACATCGGGGCCTGGGGGCGATAATGTAATAATAATAATAATAATAATAATAATAATAATAATAATAATAATAATAATAATAATAATAATAATAACAAAGAACCATAAAGAAATACAAAATTTAAAACAAAATCAAGAGTGAGAAATAATATACTTGTATGTATGTTGTGTTGTCAATAGTATGAGAAATAATTGAGACCCTGCAATTGTGTGTAAATGAGGCAGAGAGTCAGATCAGCAACCTGGGACTTGGTCACAATTTTCGTGATGCCATTGTAGTGGAATTCTCCCCTACAAACGCTGTTTGTCGCTGCCTAGCCGACCCCACCAATTCCCCAGTGTATGCCTCGTGGTCTAGGTCAACCAGCGCCGCCATACACCACGGAGCGGGGGTCAACTGCTAAGCCACGCCTACCCCCGTTATTTAAGACCTGACCTCGTGGTGATCTGTCTCTCTTTCTACCTACACCAACCAGCCAGCAACACCTCCGCCTGCCTGGCGGCCCTCGCTCCTGTACCTGCCTGGCGGTCCTCTCTCCCGCTGGCGAGCATGGTGACCCACAAGCTGTCCTTCTCTGAGCGTCCTCACCAACCAGCTCTCTCTACATCACGCTTGTAACCATGCTGCCTTCCCAGCACCAAGCTGCATTGTACATCCAATACAACATGTATATAGAGAGCACATCGTGAGTTTCCTTTCTCCATTCCATCCTGAGTGTGAACCAAACATCTCATACCCCACAAATGGTGACTCCCAGAGATTCGCACTCACACAGGATGGAGGAGAAACTGATCACGCTCCCAGTCTTCAAGCAACATGGAAGACTGGCTTATCCACCCAGAAGCAGCTCTCATCGGCTCTACAGCTACTGTCTCTACACCGCAGGTCAGACACCCTAGAGCAGCTCTGCTACTCTAAGCAGACAGTCGCTCCTCTTCCGACCCCAGCACACCCGTCCTGCCTCAGACGCCGACCCCGGCCCAGCAGTAACCCCTGCCGCCCCTGATGCGGCCTCTGTTCCTGAGTGCGGACCCACACACCCCTCTTTTCTCCCTCAGGTACTCCCTGCTAATGTCCTGCACCCTGCTGCTGTCGTGGACCCAGCTGCTGTCACGAGCCCTCATCCTCTTCTGCTGACGCAGCCCCTGCTCCTGACCCAGGCCCACACACCCCAGCAGGCGCATCTGACGACTCTGTACCTGCCGTGAGGGAAGCACAACATTCATCGCCTCCACACACCCTTATTCTCCCTCTCTACTCCCACAGATATTGTGTATCTAGACAGTTGTATCCAGCGACCGGCTCATCCACGCCATCGCCGTTGTCTCACATGAGGCACGCACCGCCCGTTCTGCCTCACATGTGCTATGCAACCCTGCAGACAACAAGTCTCCTACACAGCCTGGAGGGAAGGGGGAGTATTGTAGTGGAATTCTCCCCTACAAACGCTGTTTGTCGCTGCCTAGCCGACCCCACCAATTCCCCAGTGTATGCCTCGTGGTCTAGGTCAACCAGCGCCGCCATACACCACGGAGCGGGGGTCAACTGCTAAGCCACGCCTACCCCCGCTATTTAAGACCTGACCTCGTGGTGATCTGTCTCTCTTTCTACCTACACCAACCAGCCAGCAACACCTCCGCCTGCCTGGCGGCCCTCGCTCCTCCGCCTGCCTGGCGGTCCTCTCTCCCGCTGGCGAGCATGGCGACCCACAAGCTGTCCTTCTCTGAGCGTCCTCACCAACCATCTCTCTCTACATCACGCTTGTAACCATGCTGCCTTCCCAGCACCAAGCTGCATTGTACATCCAATACAACATGTATATAGAGAGCACATCGTGAGTTTCCTTTCTCCATTCCATCCTGAGTGTGAACCAAACATCTCATACCCCACACCATACTGTATGTTCTTTGACTTTGCCATTTTTCATTCACGGTTTCTGTGCTGGTTCATATTTATTTATTAAAGTGGTTAATGCTATAAAGCAAATTCTATTGAAATATGAATGGCAAATTAACAAGAATGAATAGAGGGACTTAAATGAGGTAGGTTAGGGATAGGAACTTTGAAAATGTATGTTTTATTTCCGTAGACTTTATTTATTATTAACCGACCTTTTGGATTATCCGTCGGCCCCTTCCCCCTATATGTGGGCGGTTAATCGAGGTTTTACTAAGTGTAATATTTGTCATTTTTACACGACGAGTTTCCATAAGCCCTTCCTCTCGGTCTGAAAGTACCGTGGCAACTGAGTTGAGATTTTAGGCACTACGTACTCTTGCTTTTAAGTCTTCCCATGAAAATTTCGTCAGATCTTTATGCAAAACTTCTTCAGTAAAGCTTCGACTCATGTTCTGAGTGAGGCCCTGCTTAACCGATGAACAGTTGGCAACATTCATGTAAGTCATCTGTGCTCCCAATTGGAATACTGCTGTCATTTGTGGCTTGGGCACTTCGCCTTCACGATTTGGTTAAAAAAAAATCAATAATTGTGCAGGTATATCTCATCGCTTTCCCTATTATATACAGCACATATATCCAGAGTCGTGTTTTGGCGATTTACACTCAAAAGTGCCACCCCACTAACCTCAGGTGGCCCACTTGGGCAACCTACAGGTTACATGACTTTTGTGTTCAAATTCCGTTCTGCAGAACCACTGCCTACTACTTTGCTGTCACTGGGAATCGAGTATGACGATCATCCAGCTATGAACAAATGATATGAGTTATTGAGGATGTCAGTTTCGTTGGAGAGCTCTGAGGTGACTCGAGAGGCAGATACGGGACCAGCAGAGGCGTCCACAGATGTGGTACGTGTGGGGAACTACATCTAGTACGGGAGGGGCGGTGGCAGCGTCTTTTCGGTGCTGGCGCTTGTCTGCCTCGGTATGAAGTTGGGCTAATTCGAAAGTATTGGTATCTTCTCGTATGGTGCTCCTCCAAGCGTTACGATGTGGAGTGATCGTGTCCCAGGTGAGGGGGTCGATTTGGCACTTTTCAGGATTGTCTTAAAACTGTCCTTATACCATTACTGTTGCCCGCCAGCATTATGTTTACCATTCGTTAAGTGACTGTAAAGTAGCTACTTTGGCAGTATACAGTACTGTCGTCCATGCGGATAACATGGCCAGTTCACCGTAATTGTTAATGGATAATGGCAGCCTCGATGTTCTTACAGTTGGTGTCAGCGAGAATACTGGCATTTATTCTCTTGTCTTCCCAGTGAACTCGGAGGATAGAACTTAGACTACGTTGGTGAAAGTTTTCAAGTGCCTTGAGGTGTCTCCTGGATGTGACCTATGCCTCGCTGCCATATAGCAGGGTGGGGATGACGACTACTCGATATACGTGCAGTTTTGTAGATAATTTCAGCTCCCTACAGCTGATGACATGGGTATAGAGTCTGCCAAAGGCTTGAGATGCACATCTGATCCGACGTTGAATCTCTTCATCGATGTCCGCTAGGGTGACAATAAAAAGTGAAAGTTTTTATTTTTAGATGGCCATTTGTCCAATACTGCGTACCCATGAAAAAAGAACACAGGCGAAATCCTGGGTCATTTGGACAATATTTAGAGGTGGCTCAAGCCATTTGAAGTTAACACTACTGAAATTATTATTGATTTTTTCTAATTTCTTTATTTATGAACCGATTACTATGAAACTTTGCAGGTATATGTAGAATGCAAATTCAAACTAAAGTTGTTCCTAACATTTTTTCTAAAAATGAGTAATGAGTATTTTGGCTGGTGCAGCTATTGGCAATGCAGAGGGGAGGGAGAGGCGGGTGTCAGTCGGGGTAGGGGGAAGAGGTTGTGTGCCAGTGTCTGACTGGTACAGTAGCATCAGTTGTGTGTGAGACGTGACGGTGGGTGTGTGTGCGTCGCTCTTGTTGCAGTATTACGGTTAGTACCATTGTCTTTGTCTAAAATCAATGCATCAATTTAGGTATATAACACTTTAAAAACTTTATACAAGTGATCTTGCATGCCGTATGCTTTATGGGTGCTTTTGTTTGCATAACAGTAACAACATAAGTTACATAAATGTTTTTGTTTGTTTCAGGTTTAATGGAGAGTACACGTTCAAAAACTGAAGTTTGGCTCATTGGTCAACACATAACCGAAATCACGGGTGCACAACTTCCTTCAAGAGGAGATGTTCTACGTCTGTTTTTCCACGGTCACAATGAACATAAGAAAACAGTGAATGATTCTGCGAGTGAAGTTGCAGCATCGGTTATTAGTTTCTGGAATAAAGCACGGATTCCTACCATAACTGAGAAGAGTATTGGACGAAAGGTAGTGGATCTTTTTTTAATGTGGAAGGGACTTAAGAAAAACTGCACTCGCACTACAGACACACAACGTAAGAAAGAGGAAACTTTTTGTGATGAGTTAGAGGACCTCTTCGATGTTGCCCACCCCAAGGCAATGCAGCTCTTGACCATCAAAGAAGACCGAGCATTCCTGGCAGCGCAACGAGAAAAAGGGAGAAGAGGTGTAATGGCAGGAGTAGACAAAAAGATTGCTTGTTCCATCAAGCGTCGGGAAGAAAGCAAGAGTAAGCAATCTCTACAACAGAATCAAGCCAGTTCTGCTCTTGAATATGATGAGTTGGGTTCTTCGTCTGAAACAGAATCACAATCAAGCTCGTCATCATCTACAAGTTCCCTAGCGATATCACCAGTGGTATCTTCTTCCAATCGTAAACGTGCTACTCTCAAAGTTATCACCCCTGAATTGTCAAGTACATTGGACCGCACTGGGATCAGTCACCGCTCTGCTCTCCGGATCGTCAGTGCCACGGCTGCTAGTCTAGGTCATGACCCAATGGAACTAGTTTTAAACTATGAGACAGTGCGTACTTCGCGAGCGACCCACCGTTCTGGGATTGCCAACGAAATTAAAGAAAAATTTCAACCTAGTGAAGTGCTCACTGTGCACTGGGATGGAAAAATTATTCCTGATGAACAAGGAGCGAGTGTTGACCGAATCGCCATTCTTGTCTCCGGAATCAATACTGAAAAGCTGCTTGGTGTCCCAAAACTATTGTCAGGGACTGGACAGGCCATTGCTACAGCAGTCAGTGCAGCGCTGGAAGAGTGGAAAATATCAGAGAATGTTTCAGCACTCAGTTTTGACACAACAGCTTCAAACACTGGGCACTTGTCGGGGGCATGTGTCATTCTGGAGCAGAAACTCGGCCGCCGTCTTCTGCATCTCGCGTGTCGTCACCACATCCTTGAGCTTGTTGCCGAGAAAGCGTATGTGGAATGCATGGGGCCTTCCTCTGGACCAGATAATACTCTCTTCTCTCGCTTCAAGCATAAGTGGAAGGACATCAGTCAAGATGACTACAGCCCTCTCTCAGACCTCCCTCCAAGTTTGTACGAGAAACGAGATGACCTCATCTGTTGCTGGAAACATCATCTGGGCAAGAAGCAGCAGCCACGTGATGATTACCGTGAGGTACTGGAGCTAGCAATCAGGTGTCTCGATGGAGCTCTACCCAAGTTTAATCTCCGACGGCCCGGAGCACTTCACCGAGCACGGTGGATGGCTAAGCTCATTTATGTCATGAAGATCCTGATTTTTGCTAATCAGTTTAAACTAACTGCTCGTGAGACATTAGGCTTGAAACGATTCACATTCTTTGTGCTAGAGGTGTATGTCAGTGCATGGTTCACGGCCTCCGTTCCATCCTCCGCTCCTGCTAATGATTTGCGGCTCCTCCAAGACCTGTCAGAGTACCACGACGTCAAAATATCAAGAACATGTCTCACAGTCTTCGGTCGTCACCTGTGGTACCTCAGTGAAGGCTTGGTGGGTCTTGCACTCTTCGATCCACAAGTTAATGCAACAATGAAGACAAACATAGTTCGGGCAATCGTTGAGAGGAAGGCGACCGAGGATTCACCAAAACGTGCTGCTCTTCCTGCCACATCTTCCCTTCCCACAAAGCAGCTCTCAGACTTTGCTTCTAGAGGATCAAACTTTCTATTTGAAAGTCTCAAAATGAAGACTTCTTTTTTGTCCAAGGAACCTGACACATGGTCTGATGATGAAGACTTCAAAACTGGCGTCGCAGTTGTGGGTGGTCTCAGAGTCATCAACGACACTGCAGAGAGAGGGATTGCCTTGATACAGGCATTCAACAGCAAGATCACGAAGAGTGAAGACCAGCGTCAACATCTGCTGCAGGTTGTTGAAGAGCAGAGGCGGTCACAACCAGGGACATCAAAACAGGACCTTACAAGCAAAAAGCGAAAACAATGAATGGGTTGTCCACACCTCTCCCACCCATTGATGTAAGCGTGTTCACTGCAGTTTCATTTTAAAAAGGAATTAATCATTTATATGTACAGTGTACACATAAACTTGCTCAATATGTAAATTTTAAAATAAACCTGCATATTATGAATATTCGTATTTTTTGCCAAAAGGATAAAACTTCAATTGACTTGAGCTACCTCTAAATATTGTCCAAATGACCCAGGATTTCGCCTGTGTTCTTTTTTCATGGGTACGCAGTATTGGACCAATGGCCATTCCATTTAATCAATTTTAGAAATTCACCCCTATGCACTATTGTCACCCTAAATTGTCCGCGGTGGTGGACAGTTGGGAGCTGAGATATTAAAAGTGGGTAACATTAGAGAGGGTAATACCATTAAGCTGGATGGATGGTGGAGGTGTAGTTGAACCAGGGGCAAGCTGAAAGAGAATCTGAGTCTTACGTACAGTACATTCGCTTCAAGTCCAAAGTGTGCATACGCATATGCATACACATCTACTGTAGGTCACGTTCAGTGTGAGCTATGAGGATGAGGTCGAGTTCGTCTGCATGCTGAAGTTCAGTAATGGAAACTGCCGACACCTTTGTTCCTGCCTGGAGTTGTCTTATGTTGAAAAGCCCCTTCATCTAGTACTGGATGTCCACACCGCCGGCTAAATTGGCACTGGCATGAGTAAGGAAGGCAGCCAAGAAATGGAAAAGAGAGTTGGTGCCAGTACACATCCTTGTTTTACCCCCGTTTGGATGGAGAAGAACTCAGACTGGGTGTTAGTGTACAGGACACTGCCTTTCATGCCATCTTGGAGTTGCCTCACAAAAGTGATGAATTTTGGTGGGCAGCCGAAACGGCTGAAGGTCTGCCAGATGGTTTCCCTGTTCACCGATTCTAAGTCTTTGGTAAGGTCGATGAAGTCCATGTACAGGTCTCGACGCTGTTCTCTGTAGTTTTCCTTGTATCTGGCGGGCAGCAAAAATCATGTCAGTTGTACAACGTGATGGTCAAAAGCCACATTGAGATTCTGGGAGGAAGTTTTCCGCCTCAGGAAGAAGTCTGTTTAGGAGGACTTGGGCAATAATCTTGCCAGCTACGGAAAGCAGCGAGATCCCACCATAGTTGTCACAGTCTGACCGGTTTCCCTTGTTCTTATAATCATTGATGTTGGAGACGTCTTTAAGAGCTTGGGGGATTCCCCCTTTTCATATATATTCTCCAGGAGAGAGTGGAGACTGCTTTATGCACATTAGCTAGGATTCCATCAGGCCCTGAGGCTTTGTAATTTTTTCTGTAAGATGGCAGTAGCTACCCCATCCAGGGATGGAGGCAAGCTGAGGTGGGTCAGCTGTGAATGCTGAGGGACCTGCTGGGTAGTCAGGACATCCACAACGGTGTTTCGGTTGAGCAGCAAACGGTAGTGCTCTTTCTGGCACTGAAGGATGCTTTCTTCGTCTTTGATTAGGGAGTTACCATCGGATGAATGGAGGGGGCTGTGCCATGAGTGATTGGCCCATAAAATGTTTTTGTGGAATTGAAAAATTCGCTCATCTTGTGTTGACCATTCGTTCTTTAGATTGCGAAGTTCGCGCTGGGCCGCTGCAGAAGATATCCGCTTTGATCCAAGACTGAGGGTTGTTCTGCCAGTCAGTTAATGCAGCACATTTATCATCAAAGAGTACATTGATTTCCTGGTCATTTTCATCAAACCGGTCCTGGTGTACACTTTCGATCTGGCCGAGGGTCTCTGCAGGATTTTGTCATGACATTGTCGAGAATACCCCACTCGGCACTGGGATCTGGTTTGTTTGTTGTCGGGTTGTTCATCAGCCCATGTTCGAGCTGCTGTCTGAAAGCATGGGCTACTGCTGGATCCTCCAGATGCTTAGTGTTAAAACCTCTTCTGGAGGTTTGCTGTCTTCGCCGATGATCAGTGTCGCAGTGGTCTGAGCCATGCTTGGCTCGGGTGATGAGGACATCTCTGTGATCTTTTTTTTGACAATGATGTAGTCAATGAGATGCCAGTGTTTGAATGGTGTGTGTTGTCACGAACCACTGAACTAGTTGGCCTGCCTAAACAAGTTATTGGTGATAGTTAGGTTGTGTGCAGCACACTTGCTGAGGAGGAGTAGGCTGTTGGGATTACACTTGCCTATTCCGTTTCTCCCTATGATTCCATGCCATATGTCAGCATCTCTGTCGACTCTGCCATTGAAATCACCTAGGAGCACAACCTTATCTTCTCTGGGGATAGAGGTTAGCACTCTGTCAAGGTAGGCATACAAGGCCTCCTTGATGTCACCCTCTGCATCCAGTGTTGGGGCATATGCACAAATGAAGAAGGCATGACGTGAGTTATTCACTGGGACTCGAAGCGTCACGAGGTGCTCGTTGATCCTACCAGACATTTCAGTTAGCCTATGTAGGATGGATTGGGGGATGGCAAAGCCAACTCCATAAATACGATTTCTCTTTGCAGCAGGCTTACCCTTCCTGAAGAAGGTATAGCCA
Organism: Homarus americanus; assembly: GCF_018991925.1. Classification (NCBI taxonomy): domain Eukaryota; kingdom Metazoa; phylum Arthropoda; class Malacostraca; order Decapoda; family Nephropidae; genus Homarus; species Homarus americanus. The sequence continues at coordinate 635,983 of NW_024736650.1, forward strand.
TTCCCCGTTCTGTGAGTCGACCCTCGTCTGAGAGCCGGGACTCACTAATGGCTGTTATGTTATGTTATGTTATGTCGAAGTTATACCTAGACAGCTTTTTGCCACAATGGCGGTTCTTCTTTCAGTACTCTCATTTGTGCCGGTATCCAGAAGAGTCCTGACATTCCATGCAGAGATCAAAAGAAGTTGTCTGCCAAACAGACTTCTTTATACCCCAGACTAACTCTGCATGCCACTTTCAACTTGAGAATATTTTTCTGGACATATATCTTCCACCAGTTTAAATTATTCTGCATCAAATACCTACGTTTATTTTTTATTCATAGAAAGAGCTGAGAGATAAATAAAGTATTCGGTAATCTTCTCGTCGTACTTGGGGAGGTTAGCCAGTTCGCGACGAGTTATGGTATACATGCGACAAGTGGCACATATTGTATATATTGCACTTTTGCATTTACTCGGGTAATTTGGATATTTCAGTGTCTCGTCCGCATATAAGACATATGTGATTTAATGGTAACAAAGGACATTTACATTACTTGAAAGTCACGTAGCTTTTACAAAAGGCCAATTTCCGATTCCTATTATTCTTGTCAACGCTAATGAAACAAGAGAACACAAATCTTTAATCACACAAATTTCCTAGAAATTGCCGGAAAATAGGCAAAAGAACAACTATCGCGGAAAATAATGGCTGAAGATTACTGACAGCTGTATGATGGATGAGTGTAGATAATTCTTCACAGCTGTCATCAGTGAGTGAGAAACGTGAACCTCTTTCTTACTGTGTTACTCGGGTTAACTGTAACTGCGCTTGTTGCCTATTGACGAGGCGGATTCTTTTTGTGATGTTGAAAAAACTCTCGTATTTAATATTAAGTTTATTGCTCATCAAGTCTTACTTTCCTCTCAAGAACAATTATAGTGTGTGGTTGGGGATACAATCAATGCCGAGGAAGTCAACTTCTTATTTCTTGTCAGTGTTTGTTACATCGACAAATGAAATTATTAATGCGAGTCCATATAAAGAAAAATAGTATGAACTTTCCTATTCATTACTGTACCATAAAAAGTGACCTTGAAACAAAGTGCACGAAAACACTGATTGTAAAAGCTGCGTAATATATAAAGTGAAAACTAAAGATATAGAACGCCTGTATTGTCTCTAACGTTGTCTAGTGAAAATGAAAGTTGGTCCCATCGCACGACTGCCCGTCAGAGACAATGTGGTTACAGCACACAGTACTCTATACGAAGCTTTTTGGAAGGTGATAATAATATTAATTACTATTCCAATAAATGGGAACAAGTTGATGAAACTGTCAAAGTCGACTTTCTTATCATCAGAAAAGTTAAGCCCCTTGTGTATGTAGGCGATGGACTTTGTGTTGAATAAATTCGCCTGGTGTTAGCTAAATAAAATATTAAAAGTGGCGTACAGTAGTGAAGGGGTTAGTGGAGATAGTTTATTGGTGTAGGTTATTAACTTCTTGGTTACGAAGGGTTTCACTGTGCTGAATATAATCGTCTGGTGTCGCCAAGTAAGCACTTAAAAACCATTAACTAACCAAAGTTTTCTGTGGTCATGCCTGGAGTGACGTCACAGACACTAAAGCACTTTCGGAAAGCTAAGGTTGGAATATGCATTTTCAGTTGTATATTTGAGTGGTTGCTTGCTTAATAACTTGCTTGGTATGAAAATACGTAATGAAATGAAACATGAAACCTATAGGTGCTGTTTAGTAAAGTACTTTTAATTTGGCGTTGTTCTCTGATACAGACATATGCAGGGACAGGTGGAGTAATGCAGGTAGCTAGCTCTACACTCAAGCAAGCACCGCCGCTGGTTAATCCGCTTCGTGTGCACTGACATAGTTTAATACACTAAGAAAGAGGAGTGTTGGTATGCGGAGAGCTATTGCACGCAGGTATGAACCACCGTCAGTAATCCGCCTCGTATTATAACACGTAAAAAAATCGTGCAGGTCACCCACTGTCACGAGGATGCATCACGCAATGAAACAATTACCAGCTTAGGCAAATCCCTGCCGAGATGTTTCTTGGTCCTACTAAATTAGGTTTATTATGGTGATAACATTAGGGCCATTGTTTCACTGTTTCACCCAACTGTCTCACTGTAATGTAGCAGTACCTGGCTATCTCACTGTTATGTAGCAGGGCAAGGCATTCTCACTGTTATGTAACAGTATCTGGCTATCTCACTGCTATTTAGCAGTGCCTGTCTGTCTCACTGTTATGTAGCAGAACCTGGCTGTCTCACTGTAATGTAACAGTACCTGGCTATCTCACTGTTATATAGCAGTATCTGGCTGTCTCACTGTTATGTAGCAGTACCTGGCTGTCTCACTGTTATGAAGTAGTACCTAGCTGTCTTACTGCTATTTAGCAGTACCTGTCTGTCTCACTGTTATGTAGCAGTACCTGGATGTATCAATGTTATGTAGCACTGCCTGAATGACTCATTGTTATGTAGCAGTAACTGTCTGTCACACTGTTATGTAGTAGTACCTGTCTTTCTCACTGTTATGTAGCAGTACCTGACTGTCTCACTGTTATTTAGCCGTACCTGTCTGCCTCACTTTATGTATCAGTACCTGGCTGTTTCACTGTCATGTAGCTGTACCTGGCTGTCTCACTGTTATGAAGTAGTACCTAGCTGTCTCACTGCTATTTAGCAGTACCTGTCTGTCTCACTGTTATGTAGCAGTACCTGGATGTATCAATGTTATGTAGCACTGCCTGAATGACTCATTGTTATGTAGCAGTAACTGTCTGTCACACTGTTATGTAGTAGTACCTGTCTTTCTCACTGTTATGTAGCAGTACCTGACTGTCTCACTGTTATTTAGCCGTACCTGTCTGCCTCACTTTATGTATCAGTACCTGGCTGTTTCACTGTCATGTAGCTGTACCTGTCTGTCACACTGTTATGTAGCAGTACCTGGCTGTCTCACTGCTATGTATCAGTACTTGTCTGTCTCACTGTCATGTAGTAGTACCTGGCTGTCTCACTGTTATTTAGCTGTACCTGTCTGTCTCACTGTTATGTAGCAGTACTTGTCTGTCTCACTGTTATGTATCAGTACCTGGCTGTTTCACTGTTATGTAGCTGTACCTGTCTGTCTCACTGTTATGTAGCAGTACCTGGCTGTCTCACTGTTATGTATCAGTACCTGTTTGTCTTGAAAGAGTGTAGGGAACAGATTAGCGGACCCCTCGTAAACTTATTTACAAAATCATTAGACACTGGAGTTGTGCCAGACTTGTGGAAACAGGCAAATGTAGTACCCATATTAAAAAAGGGAGACAGAGCATCAGCGTCAAATTACCGGCCGATCAGTTTGACGTCAGTAGTGGGGAAATTTCTTGAATCAATTATAGCAGATAGCATCCGATCGCATCTAGAGAAAAGCAAATTAATCTACGACTCTCAACATGGGTTTACAAAGGGAAAATCTTGTCTAACAAATCTGCTAACGTTTTTTAGGAAAGTCTTCGAGGTAATAGATAATGACGAAAATTACGATGTTATTTACTTAGACTTTAGCAAAGCATTTGACAGAGTACCGCATCAGAGGCTACTGAGAAAAATTAAGGCTCATGGTATCGAGGAGAAAGTTTTAAATTGGATAAAATCATGGCTCACCGATAGAACGTAGATGGTGTTAAATCTGAGTGGGGCCGTGTAACCAGTGGGGTTCCCCATGGGTCAGTACTTGGCCCACTCTTGTTCATAATCTACATAAACGATTTAGATACTGGGATCAGCAGTGACATAAGCAAGTTTGCGGATGACACCAAAATAGGGCGGCAAATTAATTCAGGGCAGGATGCAAATGCATTACAGGAGGATCTAAATAAACTGCAGGGGTGGTCTGAAAAATGGCAAATGAAATTCAACACCAGCAAGTGCAGCATACTTAATATTGGAAGAACAAATACTTATAATGTATACAGCCTTAACAACATCAACCTAGAGAAGTCGACTTGTGAAAGAGACCTAGGGGTACTTGTAAGCCCGGACCTACGGCCTAGAAAACAGTGCGTTAATGTTCGAAATAAGGCAAACAGAGTATTGGGTTTTATATCTAGAAGTGTAAGTAATAAGAGTGCAGAGGTCTTATTGCAACTATATCTTGCGCTAGTCATGCCGCACCTCGATTATGCGGTCCAGTTCTGGTGCCCCTATTATAGAATGGATATAAATTCACTAGAGTCGGTGCAGCGAAGAATGACAAAAATGATTCCGGGACTTAGAAACCTTCCATATCAGGATAGGTTAAAGAAACTTAATTTGCATTCCCTAGAAAGACGAAGAGTGCGGGGAGATATGATAGAAGTATTTAAATGGGTGAAAGGAATCAATAAAGGGGATATAGATAAAGTTCTTATAATATCCGAGCAGGATAGGACTCGGAGCAACGGATTCAAGTTAGATAAGTTTAGGTTTAGGAGGGAGATAGGAAGAAACTGGTTCACAAATAGGGTGGTGGACGAGTGGAACAAGCTTAGCAACTTTGTAGTAAGTGCTGGAACTCTGGAAAGTTTCAAAAGGAGGCTAGATAGATTCATGGATGATAGAGAGTGGTAGTAACTCTCGACAGGAGCTGCCATGCACAGGCCAACCGGCCTATTGCAGACTCCGTGTTTTCTTATGTTCTTATGTTCTTATGTAGCAGTATCTGGCTGTCTCACTGTTATATAGCATTACCTGGCTGTCTCACTGTTAATTAGCAGTACCTGTCTGTCTCACTCCTATGAATCAGTACCTGTCTGTCTCACTGTTATGTAGCAGTACCTGGCTGTCTCACTCCTATGAATCAGTACCTGTCTGTCTCACTGTTATGTAGCTTTAACTGTCTGTCTCACTATTATGTATCAGTACCTGGCTTTTTAACTGTTATTTAGCTGTACATTGTCTGTCTCACTGTTATGTAACAGTACCTGGCTGTCTCACTGCTATGTATCAGTAACTGTCTGTCTCAATGTTATGTAGCAGTACCTGGCTGTCTCACTGCTATGTATCAGTACCTGTCTGACTCAATGTTATTTAGCAGTACCTGGCTGTCTCACTGCTATGTATCAGTAACTGTCTGTCTCAATGTTATGTAGCAGTACCTGGCTGTCTCACTGCTATGTATCAGTAACTGTCTGTCTCAATGTTATGTAGCAGTACCTGGCTGTCTCACTGCTATGTATCAGTAACTGTCTGACTCAATGTTATGTAGCAGTACCTGGCTGTCTCACTGCTATGTATCAGTACCTGTCTGTCTCAATGTTATGTAGCAGTACCTGGCTGTCTCACTGTTATGTATCAGTACCTGGCTGTCTCACTGTTATTTAGCTGTACCTGTCTCTCTCACTGTTATGTAGCTGTATCTGCCTGTCTCACTGTTATTTCGCAGTACCTGTCTGTCTCACTGTTATGTAGCTGTACCTGTCTGTCTCACTGTTATGTAGTAGTACCTGTCTGTCTCACTGTTATTTCGCAGTACCTGTCTGTCTCACTGTTATGTAGTAGTTCCTGGTTGTTTCAGTGTTATGTAGCTTATACCTGCCTGTCCCACTGTTATGTAACAGACCTGGCTATGTCACTATTATGTAGCAGTACCTGGCTGTGTTACTATTATGTAACAGTACCTGGCTGTGTCACTGTTATGTAGCAGTACCTGGCTGTGTCACTGTTATGTAACAGTACCTGGCTGTGTCACTGTTATGTAGCAGTACCTGCCTGTGTCATTGTTATGTAGTAGTACCTGGTTGTGTCACTGTTATGCAGCAGTACCTGGCTATGTCATTGTTATGTAACAGTACCTGCGTGTGTCATTGTTATGTAACAGTACCTGGTTGTGTCACTGTTATGCAGCAATACCTGGCTGTCTCACTGTTATGCAGCAGTACCTGGCAGTGTCATTGTTATGTAACAGTACCTGCGTGTGTCATTGTTATGTAACAGTACCTGGTTGTGTCACTGTTATGCAGCAATACCTGCCTGTGAAATTGTTATGTAACAGTACCTGGCTGTGTCACTATTATGAAACTATACCTGGCTGTGTCACTGTAATGTAGCAGTACATCTCTGTGTCATTGTTATGTAACAGTACCTGGCTGTGTCACTATTATGTAGCAGTACCTGGCTGTGTCACTGTTATGTAACAGTACCTGGCTGTGTCACTGTTATGTAGCAGTACATGGCTGTCTCACTATTATGTAGTAGTACCTGGCTGTCTCACTCTTATGTAGCAGTACCTGGCTGTCTCACAGCTATTTAGCAGTACCTGTTTGTTTCACTGTCATGTAGCAGTACCTAGCTGTCTCACTGTTATGTAGCATTGCCTGGATGACTCATTGTTATGTAACAGTACCTGTCTGATTCACTGTTATTTAGCAGTACCTGACTGTCTCACTGTTATATAGCAGTTCCTGGTTGTTTCAGTGTTATGTAGCTGTACCTGCCTGTCTCACTTTTATGTAACAGTACCTGGCTGTGTCAGTATTATGTAACAGTACCTGGCTGTATCAGTATTATGTAACAGTACCTGGCTGTGTCACTGTTATGTAGCAGTACCTGGCTATGTCATTGTTATGTAACAGTACCTGCCTGTGTCACTGTTATGTAGCAGTACCTGGCTGTGTCAGTATTATGTAACAGTACCTGCCTGTCTCACTGTTATGTAACAGTACCTGGCTGTGTCAGTATTATGTAACAGTACCTGCCTGTCTCACTGTTATGTAACAGTACCTGGCTGTGTCACTATTAATAATAATAATAATAATAATAATTGACGGTTTATTGAAAAAGTTCTGCAGCCCGAAGGCTGAAAATATACATTGGACATAAATGACTTATTACATACATTGGTGGTTTAACAAAAGCCTTCATTAGAGAAAGGTAAAGGAACATACAGTGAACATATAGATTAATGTAGGTGTTGAACAGCAAACTCGTAGTGTAGTAACTCCCTCCCAGATGGTGTTAGGAGGGACCTCACGTGGTGTAGTAGTTCCCTCACAGATGGTGTTATGAGGGGCTTCACGTGGTGTAGTAATTCCCTCACAGATGGTGTTATGAGGGGCCTCACGTGGTGTAGTAATTCCCTCACAGATGGTGTTATGAGGGGCCTCACGTGGTGTAGTAATTCCCTCAGAGATGGTGTTATGAGGGGCCTCACGTGGTGTAGTAACTCCTTCACATATGGTGTTATGAGAGGCCTCACGTGGTGTAGTAATTCCCTCACAGATGGTGTTATATGAGTGAGGTGTGGTTCCAGGCCCTCCTATCGTAGAAGGATTAACACATCGCTGGTTGTTGGGTCTCACGGGCCGTTATCACTGGGTACCTGGGACCTCACTGTGTGAAGGTCAACTTGGGTACCACTGTTACTGTTGAGTTGTTCTCACTGACTTAAGCACTGTTCACCACTGTTCACCTCTGTTTAACACTGGTTCCATTCCTTTCCTAAATGAAATAGTAACTTCTGGCGAGAACTTGTTGATATTCCGGTGGGGAGGAGGGTTCAGGGGAGGGAGTTGGTATGGGCCAACTTAACAGTTGACCTGGCTGCTCCGAGAGGAGCGCCAGGTACGTCTTGACCTGGCTGTGTCAGTATTATGTAACAGTACCTGGCTGTGTCACTGTTATGTAGCAGTACCTGGCTATGTCATTGTTATGTAACAGTACCTGCCTGTGTCACTGTTATGTAGCAGTACCTTCCTATGTCACTGTTATGTAACAATAGCTCACTGTGGCATTGTTATGTAACAAAACCTGCCAGTTTCACTATTATGTAACAAAACCTGCCTGTGGCAGTGTTATGTAACAAAACTTGCTAGTGTCACTGTTGTGTAACAGTACCTGCCCCTGTGTCACTGTCATGTGACAATACCTGCCTGTGTTTCTGTTATGTAGCAGAACCTGTCTGTCTCACTGTTATGTAGCAGTACCTGTCTGTCGCACTGTCATGTAGCAGTACCTGGCTGTCTCACTGTTATGTAGCAGTACCTGGCTGTCTCACTGTTATGTAGCAGTACCTGTCTGTCTCACTGTTATGTAGCAGTGCATGGCTGTCTCACTGCAATTTAGCACTGCCTGGATGAATCATTGTTATGTAGCAGTACCTGTCTGTTTCACTGTTATTTAGCAGTGCCTGTCTTTCTCACTGTTATTTAGCAGTGCCTGTCTGTCTCACTGTTATTTAGCAGTACCTGTCTGTCTCACTGTTATTTAGCAGTAAATGGCTATCTCACTGCTACTTAGCTGTACCTGTGTGATTTACTGTTATGTAGCAGTACCTGGCGTTCTCACTGTTATTTAGCAGTACTTGTCTGTCTCACTGTTATATAGTAGTACCTGTCTGTCTCACTGTTATGTAGCAGTACCTGGCTGTCGCACTGTTATTTAGCAGTACTTGTCTGTCTCACTGTTATGTAGTAGTACCTGGCTGTCTCACTGTTTTGTAGCAGTACCTGGCTGTCTCACTATTATGTAGCAGTACCTGGCTGTCTCACTCTTATGTAACAGTACCTGGCTGTCTCACAGCTATTTCGCAGTACCTGTTTGTTTCACTGTTATGTAGCAGTACCTAGCTGTCTCACTGTTATGTAGCACTGCCTGGATGACTCATTGTTATGTAACATTACCTGTCTGATTCACTGTTATTTAGCAGTACCTGTCTGTCTCACTATTATGTAGCAGTACCTGGCTGTCTCACTCTTATGTAACAGTACCTGGCTGTCTCACTGGTATTTAGCTGTACCTGTCTCTCACTGCTATGTAGCAGTAACTGGCGGTTTCACTGTTATGTAGCTGTATCTGTCTGTCTCACAGTTTTGTAGTAGTACCTGTCTGTCTCACTGTTATGTAGCTGTACCTCTCTGTCTCACTGTTTTTTCGCAGTACCTGTCTGTCTCACTGTTATGTAGCAGTACCTGGCTGTTTCACTGTTATGTGCCTGTATCTGTCTGTCTCACAGTTTTGTAGTAGTACCTGTCTGTCTCACTGGTATGTAGTAGTACCTGGCTGTCTCACTGTTATGTATCAGTTCCTGTCTATCTCACTGTTATTTAGCAGTGCCTGGCTGTTTCACTGTTATTTAGCTGTACCTGTCTGTCTCACTGTTATGTAGCAGTTCCTGGTTGTTTCAGTGTTAGGTAGCTTATACCTCCCTGTCTCACTGTTATGTAGCAGTTCCTGGTTGTTTCACTGTTATGTAGCTGTACCTGTCTGTCTCACTGATATGTAGCAGTACCTGGCTGTCTCACTGTTATTTAGCTGTACCTGTCAGTCTCACTGTTATGTAGCAGTTCCTGGTTGTGCCAATGTTATGTAGCAGTGCCTGCCTGTGTCATTGTTATGTAGTAGTACCTGGTTGTGTCACAGTTATGCAGCAGTACCTGCCTGTGTCATTGTTATGTAACAGTACCTGGCTGTGTCACTGTTATGTAACAGTACCTGGCTGTGTCATTGTTATGTAACAGTACCTGGCTGTGTCACTGTTATGTAACAGTACCTGGCTGTCTCACTGTTATGCAGCAGTACCTGGCAGTGTCATTGTTATGTAACAGTACCTGCGTGTGTCACTGTCATGTAACAGTACCTGGTTGTGTCACTGTTATGCAGCAATACCTGCCTGTGTCATTGTTATGTAACAGTACCTGGCTGTCTCTCTTATGTAACAATACCTGGCTGTGTCACTGTTATGTAACTATACCTGGCTGTGTCACTGTAATGTAGCAGTACCTGGCTGTGTCACTGTTATGTAGCAGTACCTCTCTGTGTCATTGTTATGTAACAGTACCTGGCTGTGTCACTATTATGTAGCAGTACCTGGCTGTCTCACTATTATGGAGCAGTACCTGGCTGTGTCACTGTTATGTAACAGTACCTGGCTGTGTCACTGTTATGTAGCAGTACCTGGCTGTCTCACTATTATGGAGCAGTACCTGGCTGTGTCACTGTTATGTAACAGTACCTGGCTGTGTCACTGTTATGTAGCAGAACCTGCCCGTGTCACTGTTATGTAGCAGTACCTGCCTATGTCACTGTTATCTAACAATACATGCCTGTGGTACTGTTATGTAACAAAACCTGCCAGTTTCACTGTTATGTAACAAAACCTGCCTGTGGCACTGTTGTGTAACAAAGCCTGCCAGTGTCACTGTTATGTAACAGTACCTGCCCCTGTGTCACTGTCATGTGACAATACCTGCCTGTGTCACTGTTATGTAGCATTACCTGTCTGTCTCACTGTTATGTAGCAGTACCTGGCTGTCTCACGGTTATGTAGCACTGCCTGGATGACTCATTGTTATGTAGCAGTACCTGTCTGTTTCACTGTTATTTAGCAGTACCTGTCTGTCTCACTGTTATTTAGCAGTAAATGGCTGTCTCACTGTTATTTAGCAGTACTTGTCTGTCTCACTGGTATGTTGAAGTACCTGGCTGTCTCACTGTTATTTAGCTGTACCTGTCTGTCTCACTGCTATTTAGCAGTACCTGTCTGTTTCGCTGTCATGTAGCAGTACCTGGCTGACTCACTGTTATGTAGCACTGCCTGGATGACTCATTGTTATGTAACAGTACCTGTCTGATTCACTGTTATGTAGTAGTACCTGCCTGTCTCACTGTTATTTAGCAGTACCTGTCTGTCTCACTGTTATGTAGCAGTACCTGTCTGTCTCACTGTTATTTAGCAGTACCTGGCTGTCTCACTGTTATGTAGCAGTACCTGGCATTTTAACAGTTATTTAGCTGTACATTGTGTGTCTCACCGTTATCTATCAGTACCTGGCAGTCTCACTGTTATTTAGCTGTACCTGTCTGTCACTGTTTTATAGCAGTACCTGGCTGTTTCACTGTTATTTAGCTGTACCTGTCTGTCTCACTGTTATGTAGCAGTGCCTGTCTGTCTCACTGTTATGTAGCTTTACCTGTCTGTCTCACTATTATGTATCAGTACCTGGCATTTTAACTGTTATTTAGCTGTACATTGTGTGTCTCACCGTAATCTATCAGTACCTGGCAGTCTCACGGTTATTTAGCTGTACCTGTCTGTCTCACTGTTATGTAGCACTACCTGGCTGTTTCACTGTTATTTAGCTGTACCTGTCTGTCTCACTGTTATGTATCAGTACCTGGCAGTCTCACTGTTATTTAGCTGTACCTGTCTGTCTCACTGTTATGTAACAAAACCTGCCAGTTTCACTGTTATGTAACAAAACCTGCCTGTGGCACTGTTGTGTAACAAAGCCTGCCAGTGTCACTGTTATGTAACAGTACCTGCCCCTGTGTCACTGTCATGTGACAATACCTGCCTGTGTCACTGTTATGTAGCATTACCTGTCTGTCTCACTGTTATGTAGCAGTACCTGGCTGTCTCACGGTTATGTAGCACTGCCTGGATGACTCATTGTTATGTAGCAGTACCTGTCTGTTTCACTGTTATTTAGCAGTACCTGTCTGTCTCACTGTTATTTAGCAGTAAATGGCTGTCTCACTGTTATTTAGCAGTACTTGTCTGTCTCACTGGTATGTTGAAGTACCTGGCTGTCTCACTGTTATTTAGCTGTACCTGTCTGTCTCACTGCTATTTAGCAGTACCTGTCTGTTTCGCTGTCATGTAGCAGTACCTGGCTGACTCACTGTTATGTAGCACTGCCTGGATGACTCATTGTTATGTAACAGTACCTGTCTGATTCACTGTTATGTAGTAGTACCTGCCTGTCTCACTGTTATTTAGCAGTACCTGTCTGTCTCACTGTTATGTAGCAGTACCTGTCTGTCTCACTGTTATTTAGCAGTACCTGGCTGTCTCACTGTTATGTAGCAGTACCTGGCATTTTAACAGTTATTTAGCTGTACATTGTGTGTCTCACCGTTATCTATCAGTACCTGGCAGTCTCACTGTTATTTAGCTGTACCTGTCTGTCACTGTTTTATAGCAGTACCTGGCTGTTTCACTGTTATTTAGCTGTACCTGTCTGTCTCACTGTTATGTAGCAGTGCCTGTCTGTCTCACTGTTATGTAGCTTTACCTGTCTGTCTCACTATTATGTATCAGTACCTGGCATTTTAACTGTTATTTAGCTGTACATTGTGTGTCTCACCGTTATCTATCAGTACCTGGCAGTCTCACGGTTATTTAGCTGTACCTGTCTGTCTCACTGTTATGTAGCACTACCTGGCTGTTTCACTGTTATTTAGCTGTACCTGTCTGTCTCACTGTTATGTATCAGTACCTGGCAGTCTCACTGTTATTTAGCTGTACCTGTCTGTCTCACTGTTATGTAGCACTACCTGGCTGTTTCACTGTTATTTAGCTGTACTTGTCTGTCTCACTGTTATTTAGCAGTTCCTGGCTGTCTCACTGTTATTTAACAGTACTTGTCTGTCTCACTGTTATGTAGCAGTACATGGCTGTCTCACTGTTATGTATCAGTACCTGTCTGTCTCAATGTTATGTCGCAGTACCTGGCTGTCTCACTGTTATATTGCTGTGCCTGTGTCTCTCACTGTTATGTAGCAGTACCTGGCTGTCTCTCTGTTATGTAACAGTACCTGGCTGTCTCTCTGTTATGTAGCAGTATCTGCCTGTCTCACTGTTATGTAACAATACCTGCGTTTGTCACTGTTATGTAACAATACCTGCGTGTGTCACTGTTATGTAACAGTACGTGCCTGTGTCACTGTTATTTAACAGTACGTGCCTGTGTCACTGTTATGAAACATTACTCTCATGTGTCACTGTTATGTAGCAGTACCTGGCTGTCTCACTGTTATGTCGCAGTACCTGGCTGTCTCTCTGTTATGTAACAGTACCTGGCTGTCTCTCTTTTATGTAACAGTACCTGGCTGTCTCTCTGAAATGTAGCAGTACCTGGCTGTCTCTCTTTTATGTAGCAGTACCTGGCTGTGTCATTGTTATATAACAGTACCTGGCTGTCTCTCTGTTATGTAGCAGTACCTGGCTGTCTCTCTGTTATGTAGCAGTACCTGGCTGTCATTGTTATGTAGTAGTACCTGGTTGTCTCTCTGTTATGTAGCAGTACCTGGCTGTGTCATTGTTAAATAGCAGTACCTGGCTGTCTCACTGTTATGTAGCAGTGCCTGGCTGTGTCATTGTTAAATAGCAGTACCTGGCTGTCTCTCTGTTATGTAACAGTACTTGGCTGTCTCTCTTTTATGTAGCAGTACCTGGCTGTGTCATTGTTATATAACAGTACCTGGCTGTTTATGTAGCAGTACCTGGCTGTGTCATTGTTATATAACAGTACCTGGCTGTCTCACTGTTATGTAGCAGTGCCTGGCTGTGTCATTGTTAAAAGCAGTACCTGGCTGTCTCTCTTTTATGTAGCAGTACCTAGCTGTGTGTGTTCTCTGCAGTACCTGGCTGTGTCATTGTTAAATAGCAGTACCTGGCTGTCTCTCTTTTATGTAGCAGTACCTGGCTGTGTCATTGTTATATAACAGTACCTGGCTGTCTCACTGTTATGTAGCAGTACCTGGCTGTGTCATTGTTATATAACAGTACCTGGCTATCTCACTGTTATGTAGCATTGTTATATAGCAGCGCTTGTGTCATTGTTATGTGTCTGGTATGTAGTACAGTACGGCATGTCATTGTTAAATAGCAGTACCTGGCTGTCTCTCTGTTATGTAACAGTACTTGGCTGTCTCTCTTTTATGTAGCAGTACCTGGCTGTGTCATTGTTATATAACAGTACCTGGCTGTGTCATTGTTATGTAACAGTACCTGGCTGTCTCTGTTATGTTGCAGTACCTGTCTGTGTCATTGTTAAATAGCAGTACCTGGCTGTCTCACTGTTATGTAGCAGTGCCTGGCTGTGTTAAAATAGCGATTGGCTGTCTCTCTTTTATGTGGCAGTACCTGGCTTATTGTCATTGTTAAATACCCGGCTATGTAACAGTACTTGGCTCTCTTTTATGTAGTACCTGGCTGTGTCATTGTACAGTACCTGGCTGTGTCATTGTTATGTAACAGTACCTGGCTGTCTCTGTTATGTTGCAGTACCTGTATGTGTCCATTTGTTAAATTACCTGTCTCACTGTTGGCATGGCAGTGCCTGGCTGTGTCATTGTTAAATAACTTGGTACCTGGCTGTCTCTTGCTGCAATTACCTGGCTGTTGCTGGCTGTGTCATTGTTAAATAGCAGTGCCTGTGTGTCATTGTTAAATAACAGTACCTGGCTGTCTCTCTTTTTATGCTTAGCAGTACCTGGCTGTGTCATTTTATATAACAGTACCTGGCTGTCTCACTGTTATGTAGCAGTACCTGGCTGTGTCATTGTTATATAGCAGTACCTGGCTATGTCATTGTTATGTAACAGTACCTGGCTGTCTCTGTTATGTTGCAGTACCTGTCTGTGTCATTGTTATATAACAGTACCTGGCTGTGTCATTGTTATGTAACAGTACCTGGCTGTCTCTGTTATGTTGCAGTACCTGTCTGTGTCATTGTTAAATAGCAGTACCTGGCTGTCTCTCTTTTATGTAGCAGTACCTGGCTGTGTCATTGTTAAATAGCAGTACCTGGCTGTCTCTCTGTTATGTAACAGTACTTGGCTGTCTCTCTTTTATGTAGCAGTACCTGGCTGTGTCATTGTTATATAACAGTACCTGGCTGTGTCATTGTTATGTAACAGTACCTGGCTGTCTCTGTTATGTTGCAGTACCTGTCTGTGTCATTGTTAAATAGCAGTACCTGGCTGTCTCACTGTTATGTAGCAGTGCCTGGCTGTGTCATTGTTAAATAGCAGTACCTGGCTGTCTCTCTTTTATGTAGCAGTACCTGGCTGTGTCATTGTTAAATAGCAGTACTTGGCTGTGTCATTGTTAAATAGCAGTACCTGGCTGTCTCTCTGTTATGTAACAGTACTTGGCTGTCTCTCTTTTATGTAGCAGTACCTGGCTGTGTCATTGTTAAATAGCAGTACCTGGCTGTGTCATTGTTATATAACAGTACCTGGCTGTCTCTCTTTTATGTAGCACTACCTGGCTGTGTCATTGTTAAATAGCAGTACCTGGCTGTCTCACTGTTATGTAGCAGTGCCTGGCTGTGTCATTGTTAAAT
Organism: Homarus americanus; assembly: GCF_018991925.1. Taxonomy (NCBI): domain Eukaryota; kingdom Metazoa; phylum Arthropoda; class Malacostraca; order Decapoda; family Nephropidae; genus Homarus; species Homarus americanus. The sequence goes on from NW_024736650.1 coordinate 651,094, forward strand.
AGCGGTACCTGGCTGTCTCTCTTTTATGTAGCAGTACCTGGCTGTGTCATTGTTATATAACAGTACCTGGCTGTGTCATTGTTAAATAGCAGTACCTGGCTGTCTCACTGTTATGTAGCAGTGCCTGGCTGTGTCATTGTTAAATAGCGGTACCTGGCTGTCTCTCTTTTATGTAGCAGTACCTGGCTGTGTCATTGTTATATAACAGTACCTGGCTGTGTCATTGTTAAATAGCAGTACCTGGCTGTCTCACTGTTATGTAGCAGTGCCTGGCTGTGTCATTGTTAAATAGCAGTACCTGGCTGTGTCATTGTTATATAACAGTACCTGGCTGTCTCTCTTTTATGTAGCACTACCTGGCTGTGTCATTGTTAAATAGCAGTACCTGGCTGTCTCACTGTTATGTAGCAGTGCCTGGCTGTGTCATTGTTAAATAGCGGTACCTGGCTGTCTCTCTTTTATGTAGCAGTACCTGGCTGTGTCATTGTTATATAACAGTACCTGGCTGTGTCATTGTTAAATAGCAGTACCTGGCTGTCTCACTGTTATGTAGCAGTGCCTGGCTGTGTCATTGTTAAATAGCGGTACCTGGCTGTCTCTCTTTTATGTAGCAGTACCTGGCTGTGTCATTGTTATATAACAGTACCTGGCTGTGTCATTGTTAAATAGCAGTACCTGGCTGTCTCACTGTTATGTCGCAGTGCCTGGCTGTGTCATTGTTAAATAGCAGTACCTGGCTGTCTCACTGTTATGTAGCAGTACCTGGCTGTGTCATTGTTATATAACAGTACCTGGTTGTGTCATGTAGCAGTACCTGCCCTCTGTTGCCACCCAGTCACTCCTCTCTTCTGGTTTCACACAAGCTGGTAGTCCCCCTGTGAGCCCCCCCTGCTCCCGGGCTACTCCACCGCCGGCGGCCTTTTCTATTGGCGTAGCGCCTACCGGGCCTGCCCAGGTGTGTCCTGCTGCCCCCGAGCGAAGTCCTGCTTCATCTTCACGACATGTGGTGCCTCAACCTGTCCACCCACCGCAAGCCGCGCCCGCTCTTGTGTCTGTGCTGTCTCCACCAGGGCTACCTATTAGACCTAAGGATACCACCCCCGGCTACCCATATCCCACTGGCATGTTGACGCACTAGCCATCACAATCACACTAAAAGGTATGTCCCTCAATATTGTCAATGCCTTTGTGCCTCCCTCCTCCCCTACTGTACCTGTCCCTCTGCACCATATCACCTCCACCCCAACTGTACTTCGCCACGCCTAGTACATTGGCAACCCTGAGCCTGGCCGCACTTTTTGTAAACTTTGTGGTCATCCCGACTCTCACACCCTCTCTCACTTCATCCTCACTTGCCCTATGACCTCCTCCTACAGGTCTCCAGCCGTTACCAACACCTCTTACCTCCCTGACCAGATATCCCTCCTCCTAGTGACAGGCCTGGCACTTGACTTTATTAGGGACCTGCCACACTTTGCCATAAACAGATAAATTGTACCGGGAATTTTCCCCCACACACTCATCAATCTGTCACTTAATGTAACTTGCTGACAAAGCCCATGACCCTTCCGGCTTTTACGCCCTTAATGCATGAGTCATAAAGGCAAGCATGAACTACGCATGCTTCCAAGATAGGCGCTGTAAACGCTTCTGCACTTCACCTTGCACAGGACGTAAGGGGGTGCCCAATAAACTAGCCCCCTCGGGGGCAATCTAAAAATCTAAATCTAGTCTTTGTATTTCAGTTGCCTCTGAAGATGTCTTGAATAAAGACGAAAGCTAAGGTTCTCTCCATTGTTTCCCCTTTCCCTGTGTGATTTTATCAATATATATATATATATATATATATATATATATATATATATATATATATATATATATATATATATATATATATATATATAATATATATATATATAATGTTTTTATTGTATATCACCTGTATTTTTTAAACTTTTTCAAAATTTTTGTTTTCTAGTATTCTGATGTTGGAAAATGATTTTTCCGAAACGTTAGTGATTAAAGAAACCCAACTTAGTCAAGATGTTTGTATTTTCCCTGGCTCTCCTCTTCGTTGTATATATATATAAATATATATATATATATATATATATATATATATATATATATATATATATATATATATATATATATATATATATATATATATATATATATATATGCAAGTAAATCACTGTAGGTGCGCATGATCCAGGTATATGCTGATAACTACAAGGAAAAAGAAAACACGAAGTTCCCAAGCGCTTTCGTGTAATTCACATCTTCAGGGGTGAGTACAGACTAAGGAGAAGTACAAAACAAGGTGTATATATACAGAGGAGGGTGAGATCAGGTCCACAATGGTCAGGTAATAGGTAATGACCCTACTAACCTTTAAAAAGCACCGCAACGGTCGGTAGTCAGGTCAGAGGGTAAAGTGACCCAACCTTCTCACCTGGTTACAAATCTTCTTAATTACAAAATTGTCCAGTTTGTACATGCCATTACTCAAATTCATGTTGACTGCTTAGGTATGTTTAATGAGACTAGATTCTATAATGTTCTTACTGTCAATTGAATTACAAGGTAATATTGAGGAGGCATTATCCCAGTCAATGCAATGCTTGTTATCCCTCAAATGAACAAACAGAGCATTGGATTCCTGGCCTGTCCTAACACTATATTTATGTTGTTTAAGTCTAAAAGCAGAATTGCCCCACGAAATTTGAAATTTTTGGAATTCTTATTGATACTTTTCAGTATTCACCAAGAAGGAAAAGGAATAGACACACACACTATTATTACTACTACTTTGCTGTCACTCGGAATCAAGTATGACGATCATCCAGATATGATAAAATGATAGGAGTTATTAAGGTTGCCACCTTCGTTGGTGAGCTTTGAGGTGACTCCAGAGGTCGATATGGGATCGACAGGGCCGTCCACAGGTGTTGAATGTGTGGAGGGCTACATCTAGTGCGGGAGGGGCGGCGGCAGCATCTTTCCGGTGCTTATCTGCCTCGGTATGCAGCTGGGCAAACTCGAACGTATTGACACTTCGTGTGGTGCTCCTCCAGGCGCTACGATGTGGAGTGATCATCTCCCAGGTGAGGGGTTGGATCTGGCACTTTTTCAGGTCTGTCTTAGGACTGCCCTTGTACCTTTTTCGTTGTCCTTTAGCATTATGTTTGCCATTCGTTAAGTGACTGTAAAGTAGCTGCTTTGGTAGTCTACTGTCACCTATGCGGGTAACATGGCCAGTCTAACATAGCTGTTCATGGATAATGATAGCCTCCTCCTACAGTTGGTGTCAGCGAGAATACTGGCATTTATTCTCTTGTATTCCCAGCGAACTCGGAGGATGGAATGTAGACTACGGTGGTGAAAGTTTTCAAGTACCTTGAGGTGCCTTCTGTATGTTTCCCATGTCTTGCTGCCATATAGCAAGGTGGGGAGGACTACTACTCGATACACGTGCAGCTTTGTAGATAATTTCAGCTCCCTACAGCTGAAGACACGGCTACAGAGTTTGCAAGACGCTTGAGTTGCATATCTGATCCGATGTTGAATCTCGTTATTGATGTTCACTGTGGTGGACAGGTGGGAGCCAAGTTACTGGAAGTGGGTAACATTAGAGAGAGTAGTAGTGTTAAGCTGGATGGATGGTGGAGGTGTGGTTGAACCAGGGGCAGGCTGAAAGAAAATCTGACTCTTACGTGCATTCACCTCAAAACCAAAGTGTGCATACGCATACGCATCTCCTGTAGGTCGCGTTCAGTGTGAGTGACGAGGGTGAGTTCGTCTGCATACTGAGGTTCATTAATGGAAGCAGCCAACACCTTTGTTCTTGACTGGAGTCGTCTTCTGTTGAAAATTCCCTTCATCTGGTACTGGATGTCCACCCCGCTGCCTAATTGGCACTGGCACGAGTAAGGAAAGCAGCCAAGAAATACTCCCGTTTAGATGGTGGGAGAACTCAAATTGGGTGCCATTGAGTAGGACACTGCCGTTCATGCCATCGTGGAGTTGCCTCACAGTGGCAATGAATTTTGGTGGGCAGCCAAATCGACTTCCCTGTTAACAAAGTCGAAGTCCTTAGTAAGGTCATTGAAAGCCATGTATAAGTCACAACGATGTTCTCTGCACTTTTCATGTATCTGACGGGCAGCAAAGATCATGTCAGTGGTGCAATGTGATGGTCTAAAGCCGCATTGAGATTCTGAGAGGAACTTTTCCGCCTCAGGGAGAGTCTGTTTAGGAGGACTTGGGTGATAATCTTGCCAGCTACGGGGAGCAGTGAGATCCTGCGGTAGTTGCCACAGTCTGACCAATCTCCCTTGTTCTTATAAATATTGATGATCGAGGAGCCTTTAAGATCTTGGGAATTTCCTCCTTCTCCCATATATTCTCCAGGAGAGAGTGGAGACGACTGGTAAGCAGATGTCCTCCTGATTTGGAGGATAGCTGAGGTGGGTCAGCTCTGGGTGCTGATAAAATCTGTTGGATAATCAGGACATCCACATCGGTGTTTTGGTTGAGCAGCGCTGACGGATGCCTTCTTCATCTTTAAATAGGGAGTTACTGTTTCATCAAACCAATCCTGGTGTTTTCTTTAGATCTGGCCGAGGGTCTCGTTTCAGGTTTTTGTAATTGACAGCTTTGATGGGACCCCATTCAGCACTGGGATTTTGGTTGTTTGTTGTTGGGTTGCTTATAACCTATCGTTGAGCTGCTCTCTGAAAGCATGTGCTACCCGCTGGATCCTCCAGTCGATTGGTGTTAAAGCCTCTTCTGGAGGCTTGTTGCCTTCTCTGTTTTGAGGCGACATGAAGGGAAAGTTTGGCTCTGACGAGCCGCTGATCTGCGTCACAGTGGTCTGAGCCACGCATGACCCGGGTGATGAGGACCTCTTGGTCATCTCTTTCTCTGACAATGATGTAGTCATTGAGATGCCAATGTTTGGATCGTGGGTGTTGCCAAGAACCCTTGAACTTGTCGGCCTGCCTAAACAAGGCTATGTTCAGCACACTTGCTGAGGAGGAGTTGGCCATTGGGATCACATTTGCTTACTCCGTTTCTCCCTATGATTCCCTGCCATATATCAACATCTTGGAGCACAGCCTTATCTTCTCTGGGGATAGAGGGTAGCACTCTGTCAAGGTCGGCATAAAAGGCCTCCTTGATATCATCTTCTGCATACAGTGCTGGTGTGAAGAAGGCATGATGTAAGTAATTTAGCGGGACTCAGAGCGTCGTGGGGCGCTCGTTGATGGCATCAGGTATTTCAGTTAGCGTAAGTAGGATGGATTGGCGAATAGCGAAGCCAACTCTGTAAATGCTGTTCCTCTCTGCAGCAGGCTTACCCTTCCAGAAGAAGGTATTGCCAGACCCCTGTTCTGTGAGTCGATCCTCAGCTGGGAACCAGGACTCACTAATGCAGGGGTGGGCAACCTTTTTGAGTGTGTGTGCCAAAATCGACCAAATCTTTGATACAAAATTTTCTCTCGTGCCAACCAAAATTTCCGGGTCACATATTATTTGGTATCTTTTACATAATGGGAGAACCTTTTCAAATAATCAGAAATCACACCGGGGTGGTAAAATCAGAGAGTTTTGTAAGAGTGATTTTATAAATCATGGGATATTGAATGAATGTAAAAATTATTATTATTTAACAACAGAACGGGAAACAATCCTTCCACCCGCTGCCGCCAAGGCGGCATGCGGTTGCCATATAAAGGTTTTTTTTATTGAGGTGAGCCCGGGTCTCGCGTGCCGGAAAGAAGCCGTTAGCGTGCCATGTTTGGCACGCGTGCCAAGGGTTGCCCACCCCTGCACTAATGGCTGCTATGTCGATGTTTTACCTTGCCAGCTCTTTTGCCACAAGGGCACTTCTTTTTTCAGGACGCTCGTTTGTGCCAGTATCCAGAAGGATCCTGACATTCCATGGAGCAACCATAAAAGGTTATATAGTTTGTTTTTGCTTTGATCTAGGATTATGATTATGTGTTTGACTGCATTAGGATGACCTTACTGGATGCGGTTGCCTGTTCTGTTTTTTGTTTTTTTTGACAGGCTAAGTTTAGGGCACCTTTTCTAACTCCTTCCCCATGTGGGGTGATGAGAGTGACTCTTGGAAAGGGCTGCTGAGTCGTAAAGACAGGACCGAATTGCACTGCTGCCTAGATCCCAGTCCATCTTATGTATACCGCTCATGTGCAAAGCTGTAACCAGACTCCCGGTAGTCATTTCTGCTTGTCCCTATCGCCACTCGTCTTTCGCCATAGGACTTTTGAAGGTATAGGGGTTTTGATGATGGTGAGAAGTATGATGAGCTGGATGATGGCTGTGCTTGAGTTGATTTATTTGGTGAGGCAGGAACACAGTCTGCAGTCACTCATCTTGGCTTTCCGTTTTCCTGATCCAGTGGTGCAGGTGTTTGCCATGACTCGGGAGAAGGAGAGTTGCAATGGACTGCTGATATCTCAGTTTGTTGGGTTTCGCCCTAGTAGTCTGTCTATATTGCATTGCCTTCATCCGTCGGTGTAGTCGTTGGGTTCCAATGTTGGTCACCTCTTCTGCCTATACCACTATTGGGGTCTTATCAGAGCTCTCTAAGAATGTCTGCCTGATGCGGGGCTCCACCGCAAATTTTTCGTTTGGAGTTTGCTCCCCTAGCCTAATACCTACCAATGTTAATATGCAAGGCAGGGTGTATCCACTTGCAAATGGGCCTATGCCCCGTCCCTCTGGGGCCCACTGCTGCCCCGAGATTCCCTGCTGGTCTAGCCTGGGCCCACGAGGCACCCAGTTACCGTGTGTTGTCACAAGGAGGCAGCAGGGTCTTGATGGTGAAGAGGCTGTGTACTGGCAGGGGGACGACCACAGCACCTCACTTATACCACACTCCACGACATAGGCCTACAACTATCTGTATCCGCATTTACAGTGTATGTAATAAACATGTATACAGTATTGTGTTTTATAACTATCAATTAATAGTAATATACTGTATTCCGGTGGTGTCACTGAGGTAGTGATGGGTCAACTGTGTGGGTGCTTGGTCAAGGCTAGTTAGGGCGGCAATGCAGTCATTCATAGGGTCAATCACATCAGAAGACTTCTGGAGTAAATAGGTTACAGGATGTGGATTTTGATATAAGTTTCAGCCCCTGTCAAACAGACAGAAAGAATAATACATATGTGGGCTGCATACATTATATTTATATACTTACGGTAACTAAACTATGGGTAAGTGTTTAGTTTATTCTCTCTAATATTGAAGCAAATTATGTATGCCAAGTAATCTCCTTGTCTATCAATGACCTCTGACATCTGACCTCTAGTCCTTCTTCCCTGGCTAGGTCAGCAGTATGGACCCAGCCCCTGGCCAGTACCCTGCTCGGCTGCTCCTTTCAGCCAGTCCTATTCAGTCTTTCAACCACGTCAAAGGTGTATTCACGAACCTTTTTACACATAAGCTTCATCCTTTATTATTTTAACACTCATAGCACATACAGTAGAGTTAATTACGGTGATATCATAACTGTTTGTGCAATTGTTTAGTTTCTTAATAAATGGAGAAAAGACCATTCAGGTTTGAAAACTTAGCCCATGAACATTTATTCATGTTATTTCCAGAATACCTTTAATACTGATTACAGGATTGTTACGACCTTGGACTCTTAGGTTGTAACAATTTAATTTAAATTCAACTTCACTTTGTATTATTCTTAAAGTTGAGTTAACTTAATCATTATGGTTTTCGTTGTATCGAAGGTCTATATAAGCTTTGGGTAGAGTTCCCTTAACTTGGCTTATATATATATATATATATATATATATATATATATAAATAAGTTGAGGGGTTAAGTTACTGGTGGAGGCCAATGAAGAGAAAAGCTAATATTGAATGACCGCTTCAAGCCTTTCCTGAATAATCAAGAACCATGAGAGTCAATGCTGCATTTCTTATGTTCATTTACACTAGGATCCACAATTTTTATGTGTGTGCCATCAATCGCACCCACAACACCAGGAACCCACCAATTTCAATGAATTCAGCTTGCTTTCTTTGAATTTTTCCCTGGGTGAGTGGGAACTTCACAAACTGACAAAAAATATGTTTGGTTCAGTTAGAGCATTCAGTGTCTGAGTTATAGCACGGCTAATGTAGGCTGAGTGGTTCCAAAATCATCACTGTTACACAGCTGCGTTATTCCACTCGCTAAATAACGCAAGGTTATGGCCACTTTCATCTCAGGGGTTAGAGCCCTATTCCTCCCAGTTTTACTTTGTCGTGTTTCCCTCACTAAATCAGTCACTGCCTTAATACCTGCACGGTCCAGTTGCTATCACGTGATGAGTTCAGAATCACTATATTCACTAAATATATCTCTCCTTTCCCAACAAATGCGTCGCCGCCGCTGATGTTGTTGTGGGTTCGCCATGGTATCAACTAACATACGACTATTTCGGGACTTAAATGTGCTCCAGGGGCTCTTTAACTTAGCAGAACTATTAAGACCCTTAAAAGTTTTGTGTATGTACTATTTGTGCTTAACAGGAAATGTCAACCTCAGCAGCTGTTTGTTAGCACTTAAAAGTTTTTGTGTAAACCGGCCCAGGTTGCCCGTTTGCAAGTTACCATCGCCGACTGGCACTGACAAGTGTTATGATTGTGACCTACTACTACTTTGCTGTCACTCAGAATCGAGTATGACGATCATCCAGCAATAATAAAATGATATCAGTTATTAAAGATGTCACCTTCGCTGGTGAGCTCTGAGGTGACTAGTGAGGCCAATACGGGACCGGCATGGTCGTCTACAGATGTTGCACGTGTGGAGGGCTACATCTAGTGCGGGAGGGGCGGTGGCTGCATCTTTCCGGCGTTTGTGCTTGTTTGCCTTGGTTTCCAGTCGGGCTAGCTCGAAAGTACTGACACCTTCTTGTGTGGTGCTCTTCCAAACGTTATGGTGTGGAGTAATCGTCTCCCAGGTGAGGAGGTTGATTTGGCACTTTCAGGTTTGTCTTAAGTCTATCCTTATACCTTTTCAGTTGCCCGCTAGCGTTATGTTTGTTCATTAGGTGATTGTAAAGTAGCTGCTTTGGCAGTCTACTGTCGTTCTTGCGGGTAATGTGGCTAGTCCAACGCAGTTGTTCGTGGATAATGGTAGCCTTGATGCTTCTACAGTTGGTGTCAGCGAGAATACTGTCATTTGTTCTCTTGTCTTCCCAGCGAACGTAGATTACGTTGGTGAAAGTTTGCAAGTGCCTTGAGAAGTCTGTTGTATGTGACCCGTGTCTCGCTGCCATATAGAAAGGTCGGGAGAACTACTGCTCGATATACGTGCAATTTGTAAATAATTTCAGCTCCCTTCAGTTGAAGACATGGGTACGTAGTCTGCCAAAGGCTTGAGATGCAGATCTGTTCCGATATTGAATCTCTTCGTTGATATCCGTGGTGGTGGACAGGTGGGAGCCGAGCTACTGAAAGTGGGTAACATTAGAGAGGGTAGTACCGTTAAGCTGGATGGATGGTGGAGGTGTATCTGAACCAGGGGCAAGCTAAAAGAAAATCAGATTCTTAAGTACATTCACCTCAAGGCCGAAGTGTGCATATGCATCTGCGTAGGTGTTCAGGATCTCCTGTTGGTTGCGTTCAGTGTGAGCGACAGGAGTGAGATCATCTGCATACTGAAGTTCAGCAATGGAAGCTTCCGATACATTTGTTCCTGCCTGGAGTTGTCTTATATTGTAAACACCCTTCATCCGGTACTGGATGTCCACCCTGCCAGCTGAATTGCCACTAGCACGAGTAAGGAAGGCAGCTATGAAAATGGAAAAGAGAGTTGGTGCCAGTACACATCCTTGCCTTACTCCCGTTTGGATAGGGAAGGATTCAGACTGGGTGCCATTGTGCAGGACACTGCCGTTCATGCCATCGCGGAGTTGCCTCACAATGGTGATGAATTTTAGTGGGCAGCCAAAACGGTTGAGGGTTTGCCAGAGGGCTTCTCTATTGACCGAGTCAATGTCCTTGGTTAGGTAGATGAAGGTCATGTACAGGTCACGACGCTTTTCTCTGCACTTCCTATATCTGGTGGGCAGCAAAGATCATGTTAGTGGTGCCATGTGATGGTCTAAACTTCTAAAGCCACATTGAGATTCTGGGAGGAAGTTTTCCTCCCCATGAAGAAGTCTGTTTAGGAGAACTCGGGCGATAATCTTGCCAGTCTGACTGTTCTCCCTTGTCCTTATAAATATTGACAATGGAGGCATCTTTAAGAGCTTGGGAATTTCCTCCTTTTCCCATACATTCTCCAGGAGAGATTGGATACGGCTGGTAAGCAGAGGTCCTCCTGCTTTATACACCTCGACTGGGATTCCAACAGGCTCTGAGGCTTTGTAATTTTTCATTTGTTTGATGGCAGTAGCTACCTCATCCAGGCATAGAGGGAAGCTGAGGTGGGTGAGCTCTGGATGCTGAGGGACCTGCTGGGTAGTCAGGATATCCACAACAGTGTTTCGGTTCAGCAGCAAAGGATGCCTTCTTTTTCTTTAATTAGGTAGTTACTGTCGGATGAGCGGAGGGGGGCTACGCCATGAGTGATTGACCCATAAAACGTTTTAGTGGAATTGAAAAATTCACGCATCCTGTGATGATCTGCAAGTTTTTGCATCTCACATGCTTTACTTTTAAACCAGTCGTTCTTTAGATTGCAAAGTTCGCACACGGCCGCAGCTTTTTCTTGCGGAGGGTATCAGCTTTGGTCCGAGACTGAGGGTTGTTCTGCCACTCAGTTAAAGCAGTGTCTTTATTATCGACGAGTGCATTGATATTCGGGTCATTTTCATCAAGCCAGTACTGGTGTATTCTTTCCATGTGGCCGAAGGTCTCTCGGCAGGTTTTTTTCATGACAGTGTCAAGAATATCTCTTTCAGCACTGGAATTTGGGTTGTTTATCAGCCCATGTTTGAGCTGTTCTCTGAAAGTATGTGATACCACTGGATCCTCCAGACGCTTAGTGTTAAAACCTCTTTTGTAGGCTTTTTGCCTTCACCGATTTAGGGCTCGGGTGATGAGGTCATCTCGGCATTCTCCTTCTCTGACAATGATGTAGTCAATGAGATGCCAGTATTTGGATCATGGTTGTTGCCACGGACCCTTGAACTTGTCGGCCAGCCTAAACAAGGTAATGGCTAAAGTGAGGTTGTGTGCAGCACACTTTCTGAGGAGGAGTAGGCCGTTGGGATTACACTTGTCTAGTCCATTTCTCCCTATGCCAAAAGTCAGCGTCTCTGCCAACTCTGGCATTGAAGTCACCTAGGAGCACAACCTTATCTTCTCTGGGGATAGAGGTTAGTCTGTCAAGGTCTGAGTAAAAAGGCCTCCTTGATGTCATCCTCTGCTTCCAGTGTTGGGGTTTATGCACTGATGAAGAAGGCATGGCGTGAGTGATTCAGTGGGACTCTGAGCATCATGAGGCACCTGTTGATCCAAACAGGCATTTCAGTTAGCTAATGTAGGATGCATTGATGGATGGCAAAACCAACTCCATAAATGAGATTTTTCTCTGCAGTAGGCTTATTTTTCCAGAAAAAGGTATAGGCAGACCCTCATTCTGTGAGTCGACCCTTGTCTGGGAGCCGGGACACACTAATGGCTGGTATGTCGATGTTATACCTAGCCAGCTCTTTTGCCTCAAGGGCAATTCTTCTTTCAGGACATTCATTTGTGCCAGTATCCGAAAGGGTCCTGACATTCCATGCAGCAACCATAAGAGGTTGTATAGTTCGTTTTGGTTTTGATCTGTGATTATGATTGTGTTTTCGACTGCATAAGGATGACCTTACTGGGTGCGGTTGCCCAGTCGGGTAGGATCTTTTGGGTACCTTTTTTAGTCCCTTCCCTATGTTGGTTGAAGAGGGTGGCTCCTTGAAAGGGCTGTTCAGTTGCATAGACAGGACCGTATTGCACTGCTGCCTAGATCTCAGTATATAAAAGACCATCTTATTTATTCCGCCCATGTGCAGAATTATGACGAGACTCCCGGCAGTCATCTCTGCCTGTCTCCGTCACTACTCATCTGTCGCCAGAGGACTTATGGGGGTGTAGGTGTTTTGATGATGATGAGAAGTATCTTAGCTGTGAGTGATCTTATGTATTTGGTGAGGCAGGAGTGCAGGTTGCAGCCACACATCTTGGCTCTCCCTTTTTCTGATCCAGTGTTGCAACGACTGGGGAGAGGGAGAGTTGCAATGGACTGCCGGTAGCCCAGTTTGTTGGGTTTCGCCTTAATAGCTTGTCCATCATGCATTGCTTTTATCTGTTGGTATAGTCATTGGGTACCCATAGTGGTCACCTTTTCTGCCTATACCGCTGTTGGAGTCTTGTTGGAGCTCTGTAAGCATGTCTGCCCGATGAGGGGCTCCACCACAATTATTTCGTTCGGGGTTTACTCCCGTAGCCTTATACCTACCAAGGTTAATCCGCAAGGCAGCAGGGCAGTGGTTGGTAGGCGCCAGGAAGTGTCTACATGCCAGTGGGCCTATGCGCCGTCCCTCTGGGGCCCACTGCAGCTCCGAGATCCCCTGCTGGTCTAGCCTTGGCCCACGAGGCACCCAGTTACTGTGTGTTACAACGAGGAGGCACAGCAGGAGTCTTGATGGTGACGAGGTTGTGTACTGGCAAAGGAGGACTTATGCAAGTTTCTTCTCAGTTCGTCACAAAGGCGAGCCAGTGGCGGTAGCTGAAAGCGAGAGGAAGCAAGCAGTGCTTGCACCTTAACACTAACATAATGCTACAACACTAAACGCATTATACCACTCCGTGTGCACATACTGAATGTGACCAATCTATCAAGCGTGACCGCACATAGTAGAAGCATGTTGAAGCCTTTGGCGCTGGTTGCCAACGCTGGAATGAACAAAACATTCTTTTCTCTCTTGCCTGCGCAGGTGGACATGTTATTAAGGCGGTGCTAGTTGTGTGAGGTGTGCCGGTTACACCATATTTTAGTCAAATGATGTTCAACCTGCTTCAGAATGCAGTCGAAAATTTCCAAGTCATTCTCATGTATTGATAAAAACCTACTTGGGTCCCATTTTAGCTCACTAAAAAGGTGACGATATTCACCGTAATTTTCTCTACTGCGATTGATTTCACGTATTCCAGTTATTTTCCTCCTTATTTTTGCATAAGCACTATCGATCAAAAGAAAATCTTGGTCAGACGACGAGCTAGACATTTTTTCTGTACGGCAGTTGGACCACAACTCGCAGATATACAGTACCTGCATCCTCTGTGTCTGCCAACCAGCACTGACTGCCGGCGCTGGTCGGCGCTGGAAACTGGCAAGTGGGTAACCTGCTTTCTTTTTGTACTTCCACCAAAGAATTAACATATTTATTGCATCTCTGACTTTAACATTGTTTTGATCACATGATCTCCAGCTCAACCAGGCTACCAACTTCCTAACTTTTGCAATCCCTCCTATCAAATCGCTTATACTCTCACCCATAATTATTTTAAAATCCATCTACGGTATTATAAGTGGTCGGTCCCTACGGGGCTAGCCTGCCCATTGTGTTCATAGAAAATTCAAACTAAATGTGTTCACAATTGGTAAATAGACCTGTTATTATCTAAAATAATGATAAATATTTAGATTATCAAAATGTAAATCATTTCAAGGCATTAGCCCTTCAGAGAGGATGTTAGAAAAATTTAAATATTTATTATAAAAGGTCGATGGATGGTATTGGAGGATTACTGGCCTCTTCGCCGTTAGGCTATTTCGGCCGAAGCTGATTGGTTGGACTTCTTCCTTTTCTTGTTTCTTCTTTTGCTTTTCAGTTTCCATTCTTCTTCGTGGTCTTCTTCTGGAATGTTCTCATACACGTCTATAAACGATGTTAAAGATAGTGTAATGAAATCGGGTTTAATTGTTGCGATCTTGATCTGGTCTTGCTTGTTCTTTTCTTGATTTTTCACTACAAGGAGGGCTTCCTTGTAGCTCAGTCTTTCGTTAGCTTGGCCACCCTGCACTCCTCCCTCCACTTGGGACACTCCCGGTCGGAGGAGGAGTGAGGGCCACCACAAGCTGCGCACTTCTTGGCGGCCGCCAAGCAGTTGGCGTCTTGGTGCCCTGGTGTCCCGCAGCTTGAACACACCTCCCGAGCACGACACTTCCGCGCCAGATGGCCGCACTTCTGGCATTTGTAGCAACGAGTGGGTCTTCGCTGGTACGGTTTTACTGGGATCTTCTGCCATCCCAGCAAAACGGAGCTAGGAAGTTTCTTTGGGAAGCCAACCAGGGCAGCTGTACTGGTCAGCTTCCGAACTATTGAGAGCTGATCTCCGATCAGCTCGGCAAGTTCTTGTTTTTCGAGATGTTCGATTTCTGTGTGGGAGATAACTCCCAAAACCAAGTTGTCCTGTAGGCAGGCTTCAACTTGGATCTCGATTCCATTGATTTGTCTTATGTTTTCTAATTGCTGGGCCTCTCCCCATTCCGCGAAGGTGACGATAAGGTTACCGCTGTCACTGCGGACGACCCCTGTCACCCCCGTGATTCCCGAGGAGTCAAAAAACTTCCTCAGGACAAGGAGGTTGAGTTGCTTGCGCGAAGGGCGCTTGACTGGATACAGTCTAACGACTTTCGCCTGGTTGCAGGTGAACATGGTCACGCGGTACCTCGGGAGCAGAGAGAACCTACCTCGCCGAGGTTCAGTTCTCAAGTGAAAAGGTGATGATGATGATAATGATAATGAAGTAAAGTGGCAAATGACTTTGCACTGGGAAAGGAGAGGAGAGAGAGAGAGAAGTAAAGCATGGAAACGGGAAGAAAAGTGGAAGGGGTAGATAGCAGGTGGGCTGTCCACCTAGCGGAGACGAGTTGAAATGATTGGGTGGTGGCCGTGCGCAGCACACGCCCGACCGCTCAGGGAGGGAGGTTGAGGGGGGAGGGGGGATGGAAGCTAAGCTAGCTAGGTATTCATTATTGTAATGGGTGTTAATTTTTGTTTGTCCGATGGTGGTGTTATTTGTTCACATATATGTGTAAAGTGGGTCTTGTTCTGCTATGTCAGCATGGAGGCTCTTGGGCCACCAGCTGTGTGTTTTAGTAGTTCCTTCTTCTTTTAACTTGGAGAATAATGGGTCCTCCATCTCTTCAAGTTTGATCCATATTCTCTGTGCTTGGCTGTGTGTACGTATGTTCAGTGGTTCGATATTGTATAATTCGTGAAGTTCTTGTATTTTGGTGGTGTATGGCGGGAGTTGCTTTGATGCTCTACGGATAGCTTTGTTTTGTACTGCTTGAAGTTTAAGTTGGCTGGATTTGCTGATCGTGTTGAGTGGTATTGGTGGATATTCTAGGTGAGGGCGGATAAGTGCTTTGTATAGATGTAGTTGAATTTTGGTGTCCATTTTGCTGAATCGTCGTAGTTTCGTGAGTTGTGATTGGGCAGTCTGTTTGCGTTGTTTTACGTGTTTTGCTATGCCTGTTCTTGTTATTGTGAGTCCCAAAATTTTGCATTCGTTGGAGTATTGTATAGGTACGTTGTTGACTGTGATTGGTGTAGGGTTTATTTTGCCAATGTGTATTATCATTAGTTTCTGTGTATTGGTTTGAATTTTCCATTTTTTTTCATATTCGTTGATTTGCTCGATGGCGTGGGCTGTTTTCCGTGCCATCATCTGTTTGCCCTTGCCTGGATGTCGGATGATTTGGGTGACGTCATCAGCATAAGCTACGTATTCTCCGTGTACAGGAGGTGGCATGTCCGCCGTATATATTGTGTAGAGTGTGGGCGAGAGGTTACTTCCCTGTGGTACTCCGCTGTATAATTTGAAGCTTGGGCCTATGTGGTTACCTATGATAATTTTGGCCTCTCTATTGTCGAGGAAGTTGCAAAGAAAGGAAGTAAAGTTGTTGGGAAGTTCTTGGGTGGTAATTTTGTATTTGAGTCCTAGGTGCCAGACCTTGTCGAATGCTTTAGCTACGTTCCTTAATACAACGTTACATTGCTCCTTGTTGTGCATCGCGTTTGCTATGTTTTCGTAAATTAGGGCTAAGGCTGTGTGGGTTCCTCTATGTTTTCTAAATCCGTGCTGTCTGGGGTTGTACTTCTCTTCAAATTCGAGGTGTGTTCTCAGTCGGTTTCTATTACTCGTATCTAACACAATTCGCGGATCATACACCCAACACAGACAAAAACCCAATTCGTGCGCTCTGCGCTAAATCAAATATAACGCATGTCATGTAAAACCATGGCTCTCTCTCTCTCTCCCGCTACATTTCCCTTCCTAACCCCCCTGCTACTTTCTCTGTCATCTTCCCCGCTCTGACTTTTGCTACCAACAACTCTTTGGAGCTTCTATTACGTATAGAGGTATAGACATTTTTATTTTTTTTCAGATTTGCAGGAATATTACCTACGTGGACCTTAAGCTAAAATGCTGGTGTACCCACTGCTGGGATAAGACACCAGCATCGTTTTAGCTAGCTGTACATCTCCATCACTAGCGTGGGGGTGGATGCTCGGTAAGAAACTGCAGGGCTTCTTGAGAGTGGTTGGTGGTTTGCCGCTTTGGCAACCTTGTCTGCTGTGATAGGGGGTTATATGTTTCTCCTAGCTAATTGTGTTCCAGGGCACTCTATGAGGTAGTGCTGCAGTGAGTTTTCTGCTCCGCTGTCGCAGGTCTTGCACAGGCGCTGCTCTGCTGGTACTTGTACAATGATTTCCCATATGCATGGGTATCCCAGTCTCAATCGGTGGAAGATGGCTTCTTCCCTTCTTGTTATATCCTTCATGAGTGGTAGTCTCTTATAATTCGTGACCATCCGGACCTCTTTATATATGAGAGGAAAGTCCTAACCTTTTGAGTACTGAGTTGTTTAATTCAATCAGCTAACGTTTTGGCATATCACTTATCCCATCCTCCGAGCAGAGCTTAAAGGGACAAAGCTCTCTATAATGAGACAAATCTCACAAGAAGAAGATTGCATATAGGTAGAATATTGATAGTATAAGAGTATAAAAGAGAGGAAGATTTTGGTAGCGTGGCCGTGATAGTTATTTACACTTATCGTACACTTATCGTATCTTATACGTCAATACACATCTATTACGTTCTTAAAGGCGACTTCTCAAACACTGCTTCGTTACAACTCTTTATTAATTACGAACATGACATGGACACATTAATAACACCTTCTATTGAAGTTACTAGGACATTATATTACGTTACTAGACGCTCTGACTCTCGGACACGAATATGAAATGAATACACTTCCCACATAAGTAACTCATCCCGTGGAAAGCTCTGACAAACACTCACGTGACCTAGGGAAGGCCTAGCAGGGAGACTGCTTAGCTGGAACACTGGTGTCGGGAGGGCGACTGCTTAGCTGGGACACTGGTGTCGGGAGGGCGACTGCTTAGCTGGGACACCGGAGGGAAGTCTCGGTCCTGACCGGAGGCGACTGGAGGCGACCGGAGGCGACTTGCCTCCGGCCCCTGACTTCTCTCGAGCAGGACTCCGGGGACGTCGTAGCTGGCCACCTTGTTACAAGACCACTCTCTCTCTGCCTCTGCCTGTCAATGTCACGAGGGAGGACTAGCACGTCCTATATATTGGGATGCGAGCCGTGAGGTTGAGCTGGCCGGCGGGGGGGGGGGGCGGCGAAGGGTCTCCTTACATTTGACCTCGCTAATGTAGGGTCAGGTCTGGACTTTGTTCAGAGACTATAAGTTATGTCTTCTGGAAAAGTCATCAGGTGGGGCCTTGTGACATGAGAGGCCCTGGTTGATTTGTGGCCCCTTGAGTTGGGCTCCGAGGGTTACATTTGACCTGGCTAATGTGAGGTCAGGTCCGGCCTCTCTCTGCGATGTAGGTTATTGTATATTGGGAGAGAGTCGGCTGGTGCCTTCTTACATGTCTGTTGTGGTGACATGTCACATGGGAGGGGAGCTAGTTGATTTGTAACACCCTTGAGCACCTGCGAGGGATACCCTTACACTTGACCCCCCTAATGTCGGGTCAAGTCTGGCTTTCCTTGCGATGTAAGCTGTGGTCTGACAACCCATCACTACATCTCCAATAGTAGGCAGGTATCAAACAGGGAGGTACTGCCTCCTGGGAAGATATTGGAAACATAATGTATTGTCTAATAGTGCAACCCTGCTACTGCCTTATGGCATCACAAAAATTGTGATGAAGTCCTAGGTTGCTGGCCGGACTTTCTGCCCCATTTACACTCAATTGCAAGGTCTCAATTGTTTCTCTTATTATTGACAACACAACATAATATGTTGTGAGAAACGATATATATATATATATATATATATATATATATATATATATATATATATATATATATATATATATATATATATATATATATATATTTCATGTAAATCCACAATGAAAACGTGGATAAGATAAATCTTGATAAAATCACACGTTGTTTCCATTTTCCCGTGTGATTTTATCAAGATATTTATATATATATATATATATATATATATATATATACATACACTGTACATATGTCATAAATCAATATAATATCATTCACAGAAACATGGATAAACTTAGACTTACGTGAGTTACCTGTCGAATACCAAATTGCGGGTTACAAATTATTTCATTCCGATAGGCAGATTATGAAAGGAGGCAGAGTAGCAATCTATGTCAGGGATAATCTGAAGTGTGAAATAAAAAAAAAAGAAATAAAAACTGAACTGAATACAGAAACAATTTGGATAGAATTAACCGATGGTAGGGAAAAATTCATCATAGGAGCAATATATAGAGCTCCTAATCTTGATAGAGTTAACAAGTGACTTATTTGCGATGAAATACCTAGGGCATCCAGGCATAGCAGAGTAGGCGACTTTAACTTTAGTCAAATAGATTGGATCAGCCTTACTGGTAACTCTGAATCAGAGGATTTTCTTGAAACAATTGAGGACTGTTTCCTAAGTCAACATACAGCTCAACCCACCCAGGGTAATAAGATTCAAATTATAATTTAATGGCAGTCGCAAGGAAAATTCCATTATAGGTCTCAGATTTCAGAAGGGCAAACTTTGATAGTTTGAAAAAGCAGCTGAGAGAAGGGGTATCGCGTTTGAGGATGGATTACATGAACTCATGTGAGGTGACCTCACACAATGTAACCACAGAGAGCGACCTCACTTTACCTAGAGAAACTGACAACGATAACATCACAAAATATGACGGTAGAGG
Organism: Homarus americanus; assembly: GCF_018991925.1. Lineage (NCBI taxonomy): Eukaryota > Metazoa > Arthropoda > Malacostraca > Decapoda > Nephropidae > Homarus > Homarus americanus. Next base: position 670,358 of record NW_024736650.1, read on the forward strand.
ATGACCTGATCACGAGACCTGAGGTTGACGAGTTCCACAACAATTTAAATAATGAGTTAGTTAATGCCCAATGCAGAACATAGCATACACAAAACTCAGATCAAACAACAATGGCCCCAAATGGATAAATAATTATTTAAAGCTTGATCAATGATTCCCAACATGGCTTCAGAAGCGGGCGTTTATGTTTAACTAATCTATTAACATTCTTTACATCTGTTTTAGAATCAGCGGACGACGGGCACGATTATGATGTGGAATATCTCGACTTCAGCAAAGCCTTCGACAGATTCCCACACGAAAGACTAATACGAAAAGTGGAAGCTCATGGCATTGGATGAGATATTCTAAAATGGATTAGGGCGTGGTTACAGGGCGAGTAAGCATTAATGGCACTAAATCCGATTGGAGTAACGTCACTAGTGGAGTACCTCATTATTATTTATTATATACATAATCGAAATTGATATAGGTGGAGATAGCAACATAAGTAAATTTGCTGATGACACTAAAATAGAGCGTGTAATTAAATCTGACGTGGACTCTGCAAAACTACAGGTAAATCTAAAAAAAAAAATTCGAATGGTCTGAAAAATGATAGATGATATTTAATGTGGACAAATGTAAAGTACTTAGTCTAGTAGATGTAAACAGAGAAACCAGATATTCGATGAACAACGATGTTATAGAGAAATCCGACTGTGAGAAAGATTTAGAAGTAATGGTAAATACTGTAGGGATCTTAAACCCAGTAAACAATGTATTTTCACAAAACTAGGCTAACAAAGTATTTGGGTTCATACAAAGGAGTGTTAGTTACAATACTAGCGAGGTCATCCTAAAACTATATCTTGCGCTTGTGAGACCTCACTTGGATTACGCAGTTCATTTCAGGTCACCGTACTACAGAATGGATATAGAATCCCTAGAAAGAATTCAGAGGAGAATGACAAGACTAATCCTGGGCATTAGGAAACCTTGAGTACAGAGACAGGTTAAAGCATCTTAATCTGCCCTTCCTCGAGAGACGTGGCGTGAGGGGCGATATGACCGAGGTGTATAAATGGAAGTCAGGGCTAAACAAAGGTGATAATTATAACAAAGGTACTCAAACTATCCACCCAGGAGCGAACTCGTTACAATGGTTTTAAATTCGACAAATTTATATTTAGGCGTGAGATTGGTAAACATTGGTTTGAAAATAGAGTAGTGGATGAGTGGAACAGGTTACCAAACATCATCATTAACTCATATACGTTGGATAGCTTCAAACATAGGTTGGATGGATATATGAGCGATAGGGGTTGGGTGTGAATGGGACTGCCCAGTATGGGCCAATAGGCCCGCTGCAGTTTTCTCCATTATGTTCTTATGTTATATTGTCAAAGTAAGAGAAACACTTGAGATCAAGCAATTATGTGTAAACGAAGCAGAAATTCAGATGAAGAACCTGAGACTTGGTCACAATTTTTGTGATGCTATATGGCAGTACGGTCTATCATTAGACAACACATTATGCATCCAATATCTTCGCAGATGGTAGTACCTTCTTGTTTGATAGCTGCCCACTACCTACTACCTACCATGCACAAATGTACAAAGGCAGAATAAAGTTGAGAGTACACTAACTTTAATGCGAGAAAAACAGTAGTTCATTCGAGGCCTTATCACTGATAGGTGTGTAATATTATTATTAGAAAAAGTGAAATGAATTGTAATTATTAACAGGTATAGTAGTAGTGGTGGTAATAAAATCATCTGTTCTTGTGATACCAGTAATAAGATTATCAGAAGTAGCAGTAGCGGTACATACAGTAGTAGAAGACAATGACGGATATCTCTTTGTCTTGCTATATAACGTATGGAGGAGGGAAGCAAGATATTAATTTAATCTAAGTCTCTTATCACATGTTGAATAATAACAGTACCCGTTTTGACCTCGACATTAGTTCTCCTCCAAAGATCAAGACAGGAGATTAAAACGGAAAATAATAACCAATAATTAACACTAAAACATATATCTTGTCATCCAACTATTTTCTGATTGTCACAAATAATACAGTGGGAGTTTAAAGACAGGAACAAGGTATGCTATAAATGTTCTACAGAATCATCACAGGGAATACGATTATTTTTATAACCAAGAAGTCATACACAACCTCATGGCTCACTCTAGTCACAGGGCACAACGCATTCATAGTCGAGTGATACTTGATTGAATGTATAGTATATGTTGTATTTACTTGTAGACGAAAGTCACCGGGACTTATTAATCCATTGACTGGGAGGCCCTGGGAGGGGCTTTTTAGCGACAGTACTCTTTAAAGTTTAAAGAGGTAACTAAGAGTGTCCTACGACAGCTTACTTCCTGTGAGACGCTGATTCTAATTTCAATGGTTTAAAGATAATTTTGATTCTTCGTTTAACTCTTCTGTGTAGAATTAATTATTATGATTTTATGAATGCGGAAGACCTGTCATGTTGGTAGTTGACTGATTCCTCGTAATCCAATCTCTACACCGTTCTTTATTTAGTTTTTAATAGATCGTCGACGTGATATCTTTTTTCAATCCTCGTCTTATTTACACGGTAATAGATGCAATTATGTTTTTAATTGTATCATAATTTCTTGAATGCTTTTCCAATTTTCCTTCTTCAAACTTCTGTCATTTAATACTTTCGGGAACGACTGAGAGTATCGGACATCGGAGTGTGTTGTTGAAGTCAGCAGAGCACATTGCTCACTCGGGCTACCGACTGTTCATGGATTTTATGAGTAGGAAGACAAATGTCTATTCTCTGGGAGGAAAAATTAATACTTATTCGGCCGATTATACAGTAGCAGCTGTCCACAACAAAGCATACAGGTCTCAGTAGTTATGATTCTTTAGTTCACAGTCGATCATTAGACATCTTCCTTCGTGTTATAGAGCCTGTAACAAATTGGTTCTGAGCACGAAAGGTCAAGAAAGATGATCTCCGGTAACTAATTGTCTGACCTCGAGGATGTCCACAGTGGGTTTCCTTTTTTTTTATGTCCACAATGTTACGGTATTTTTGGTTAAGAGTGTTATGGTTATTGTGGTTCGCATTGTTCAGTGGTTAGCGGTCCCTGATAGTCCCAATTTTGTCGGAGAGAAGGCAATTAATTATTTGTTTGTCGTACCCTGTACTCTTTTACGATTTCGAGATACTAACCAACAGTGAACAGCATTTTGTTTTCCACATTGGGGCATAGGTTCTGTTAGAATCAGTGATTTTGTGCAATATCTTAACATAGGTGAAGTTAATGGAGTTCACATTTGTTAATGTTACCTTTCGTAAGGCGATTGCTATCTTGTGCCTCGACCTCAGACAATCACACCCTCAAGACCAGCTTGTCCCTCCACTCCATCCCTCATCAGGGCCATCCTACCTCGTCCAACCCATATCCTACTGATCGAGAGGCTTTGCTGTAGTTTGGAACCGAAGAAGTCTTCGGTGTTACCATATGAGTCCTGTCACTTGTTTGACCTGTTTCCTTTTTCATGGACAACCTATGGCCTTAACATCTTCCTGATCTCCCAAAGATCCATAAAAATGTGAATTTCAATTCCTTATAATTCTGTCCCATCGTTCTTACGCTCTTTTAGGTCATTACAAGATTGTGGCCCCATACGGTATAATATGGTCTGGGATGAGCGTAATTCCGTCTTATGTCGCTTATTTATAATAAATCACCACGATATTGTCATTAACTGTACCTAAGCCGATAGGCTTACTCAGTCTACAACTTACTTTTGTGATCACTAACATTTTATAGTCCAGTATAGTACGAGAGTTAAACTAATGTCTAACTAGTTAGTCAAGTACCTAGCTGGCAGTGTCCATGTCCTAACGTGGACCTCAGTACAGGTACCACCTGGCGGTGTTCATGTCCTGACGTGGACCAAAGTACAGGTACCATCTGGCGGTGTCCATGTCCTAACGTGGACCCCAGTACAGGTACCAGCTGGCGGTGTCCATGTCCTAACGTGGACCAAAGTACAGGTACCATCTGGCAGTGTCCATGTCCTAACGTGGACCTCAGTACAGGTACCAGCTGGCGGTGTCCATGTCCTAACGTGGACCTCAGTGCAGGTACTAGCTGGCGGTGTCCATGTCCTAACGTGGATCCCAGTACAGTTACCAGCTGGCGGTGTCCATGTCTTAACGTGGAGTCCAGTTAACCCTTTAGAGGGCAGAGGTTTCTCTTTAGCTGAATAAAATCGTCTGGCGTTAGCCAGAATAAAATGCTTAAGTGCACCGCTGCCCTCTAAATGGTTGAAAAAAATGCCATTTGGTGATGTCTGTTCCTTAATGCGGAGGACACTACTTGAGGGTGTCAGCTGACGGTATTAACATAGACACCAGAACAGAAAGTACCAACGAGAAGTGTGGGAGGGGGCTCTGCGTGGAGGCACTAGCTGGCAGTGTGAGGCCCGGCGTGGAGGCACTAGCTGGCAGTGTGGGGCCTGGCGTGGAGACATTAGCTGGCAGTTTGAAGCCCGGTGTGAGGCACTAACTGGTAGTGTAGGGTCCTACGTGGAGGCACTAACTGGTAATTTGGGGCCCTGCGTAGAGGAACCAACTGGCAGTGTGGGGGGGTTCTGTGTGGAGACACCAACTGGCAGTTTGGGGCCCTGCCTGAAGGCACCAGCTTGAAGTGTGGGAGTCCTGCGCGGAGACAAGCTGATGGTGCGGGGAACGAGTGGCAAGTGACGGACAGGAGGCAGTAGTAAACACACCCCAGCTACTCCCGGCAACGACTGAGGGCCGCAGCCTGGCGGGTCAACAACTGGCACATTAGGAACGCGGTTGTCGGAGAAGAGTTATGGCAATGCAGTTGTGTTCTCATACGTCGTAATTTTGTATCCTGAAACTTGAGTGGGATAATCAAAATAATTAGGTGGTAAGGTGGGATTAATTATGACATAGGGAGAGAGAGACGGAGGGGGTAACGGTGTTATTCATGATCCCCAGGACGGCAACACCGGGAAGGTACATAATGATAAATAAGGAACGGCAGGTCACTCTCGCTAATGTACCTCCTCGGTTCTGCAGGTAAAATTAAATAAAACGCATGCTGGGGAAGATTAGCAAGGGACTGCTTGGTGGTATACGAGGGGAGGAGCTGTTTCAGTTTTACTGGACAACATAATATGATTTGGATGATAAAGAGGAGCAGACGGAGGTGGAGGAGCAGGAGGCGAGAAAGGGGACGGAGAGGATTAGAGAGAGTAAGAAGAAAGAAAAGATGGAGAGGGGTTAAAATAAAGAAAGATTAGGATAAAAAAGACTAAAAAGACAGATTATATACAAGAGAGATTATACAAAAGCAATAAGAGCCTGGTGTGCGGTACACACATAGCTGTGAGCCGATTAACAAAAGCGTCCTGTATATCTACGCTTGTCACACACACACACACACACACACACCAGCACGCACGGAAGCCACGTATTAAACCAAGCATGAAAATATAATCTTTATTTAACATTGTCCATCATAATTATCCACATAAAAACTGTCTGTCAGCAGCTTGATGCGTGCATATGTAGTTATCTAATGTTGGTCTTCCTTTGCTTGCCGGGAACCCAACATTACTATACCCCTTAATTAGGGTCACGTAGTGTGTATATTCACGGAGGTGTGTTAATGTATGTGTATCTATGTTGGGCCTGGATATATTTCATTATCGCATACGTAAAGCCAAAAAAGAAGTGTGAACTGTTTGTCAGGTGAAGTGTGGGGAAGGTGATGCTAGATGCGGGATCAGGTGATGTGAGGTGTGGGGCAAGTGATGTGGGGTGTGGGGCAGGTGATGTGAGGCGTGGGGCAGGTGATGTCAGGTGTTGGGCAAGTGGTGCGAGGTGTGGGGCAGGCGATGTGAGGCGTGGGGCAGGTGATGTTAGGTGTGGGGCAAGTGATGTGAGGTGTGGGGTAGGTGATGTGAGGTGTGTGGCAGTTGATGTGTGAAAAGGGTAAGCTGTGATGGAGGTGAGGTGTATCATCAGAAAGATGTGAGGAGGCGGAGTTATAAGTAAAGTAAGTTTTGAAGGGACTATGGTGTGGTGGAGGAGGGTTTTGAAGAGGTACTATTAGTGAGGGGGCGAGGCGATAAGGGTGTGACTTGAGAGGGAGGTGAAATGTAAAGGAAGTGATGAGGTTTGAGTGGGAGAGAGATGAGATGTGAGCGAGGTGAGGTTTATGAAAGGACGTTCATATGAGAAGTGAAATCTATTAGAGAAATTAGGTTGAGAAATGTGAAGTGTTAAGGAAGGTGGTGTGTGAGGTGTGAGGAAGTGTTGAGGCATGAGAGTGGTGCAAGCCCACACGACCCTACACTCACATGTTAGTCACTATTGATCCGCGGGGGCGCCTCTATAGCGGCCACGACAGCCAATTTATACAACAAGGTGTGTCCCTCCACCTGATACCTTCCCTTCACCCGTCACTTACGGCGATTGAGGTAAATTTGTATTTTACGTAGCGGAATTTTGGCATGATTTGTTAGATTATTAATATTAATCCCCTTATTATGCTTACAGACCAGAGGACTGAGTTTTCGACATAATTTATCTTCATATTAATGTAATATACATCTAAATTTAACACAACACACATTCTATATCATGAGACATTACACCCCATGAAGCCAAGATGATGTTTGGATTCGTGGAAGGAAACAGTTTTTAGTCATACAATCTTATTCAGTAGCTTTGAGGATTTGGTACCCACTAGGACAAGAAGCTGATTGGCACGTGTTCGATGTCTGGTGAAGTGCAGGGGGAGAGGGGGGGTCAAGGGGAAGGGGGTTGGTAATGCCGGGGAATAGCAGTGGAGAGAGGGTTGTTGGAGGAGGAGACAGGCAAAGATTGTTCTGCAGGGGTCTATCTGACACGAAAGGCCTAATTGTTGATGACTTTCCCCTCCTTTCTCTCTTCTTGAAGCATCAGCTGTTCTTCCTCTGTTCCTTCATCTATGTATAGACAAATATTCTAATTGTAATATTTTTAAATATTTCTTCCAACAATTTTCCTGTTGATCATGCATAAGTTAGATAATGTTTTACCGCCCTGCGCAATATTTCGGTTGAAGAGTGTTTACAGGCCCGTCAATAGGTAACCCCAGGCTTTAAGGATCCGTGGACGATGCCGGATATGGAGGGTGGTGGTCTAATTGATACAACTCCCGCCTTTATTACCAAGGGCGCTAAGTCGTGTCCAGGGTACCCACAGTTTACCCAGGTGTAAATTAGCATCTACTTTAAAATGGGGAGAGTGAATGTTGTCGAGTAACGTACTGGGCTACACTGCCTCAGTGTGTACCGTAGGTTTAGTATTCAGGGAGTTGTAACCTCACAGCCCATAGTGTGGGTATCAGGCTTATGGGACCCACTTTCACTAGTATACTATTAACTTTATTGGTCTGTATCATCATGATAATTCATTAACTTGATCATTATATTTCTGTAAACAATATATAATCACTGTATTACTAAATAAATATTTTTTACCTCCGGCACTCGTCTAATTGGAAATTTGAGTTGTAACAATTTACTGTATTTGTTAACTATTGACTCTCCTCCGTGTTTGATCAATTTGCAAAAACAAACAAAAATCGGCCAATTGAAAAAAAAAGGCAAAAATCGGCCACTTTGTAAAATCACCAATAATCTTGTCGATGTATTTGCAAAATCTCTTGTTCTAGTTCAGTAGAACCTCCCGATATTTCTTGTATTTTATTGATCATGACTAATAGTGCTCTGCCTTAAAACTTTAACTGGATGAAAGAAAACTGAAGGTTTTTTGAAAGATGAACTAATGTTTCTTTCATAAGAGTTGCACTCATGGTACAGTCACCCAAAAGTTCGTAAACTCTCCCAGCCAGCTGTTGTTGAACTGCCTGCTTTAAATGTTTGAAACTATCTTAGTACCAACCAGAACATGAAACCGATACGAATGAATCTAAAGGTTCGAAGTAACAGACTCAAGTTCATACATCTGAAGCAAACAGTGCAGCAATAGCTGGCTGTGAGAGTTAACGAAATTTTGGGTGAGAGTGTACATATTAATAAATAAAATTAAATAATAAACAAATTCCCTGGCATTTATTGAAATTACTCGGATTTGTTTGGGCAAGGGGAACTGCACTTACACCTGCTGTTTTGGCAAAGCCTGGAGCAGTTACATCCGATGAAACCCTGCTCATGCCCCATAGAATCCGCAATTGCAACTTCACATAGGCTTATCTCCTTTACCTGATGAACAAGGTAATTTAAAGGTTTGAGTGATACTCGCTCTCACCTGTTTGGATATTTTGCAAATACACTGACAATGTTATTGGTGAATTTGCAAATGGGCCGAATTTTGTGTGTTTTTGCAAAATGATCAAACATTTAAGGTCATTTTGTAGAATTACGCCCCGTTTGTGAAATTGCCCAGTTCGTGAAATGTGAACCGGTTGGTTAATTCCCAATTAACCAGGTTGGTTCACATATATTATATTGGGCTTTAGTAACGAAACCCAATTGAAGTTTCTTGTTTTATTAGAAAAGTATTATGTTTATATAATTCCTGAGTGTAGGTCAACCATAAGTTCCACTATTTATGAGTGTGATGAGAAAGGGACGGCGTTTATGTATATAAACGTGAATCAACGTCCGTTCTATATTAGTTGGTGTGAGTGACTGCCTGAAGGCGTCGCCTTGGTGTGCGCTTACATAGATGCTAACATATGGGCTTCTCCCTCTTGGGAAAGCTACCGTTCTCGTGTTCAGTTCATGTCCTCACAGATGGGGAAAATTACAGGGGATGAATCTGAATATAAATTAGATATAAATAACCTATTTATATAATACTTCTGTTGATGAGACAGGGGCCATTACAAATGGGTTCCCAAACTAACCTAAGCCAATCCAACAGAAACTAACTTAGGTAAAATTATTGTTTCGGTCATTGTAAAGGCCTGGGACTTTGGGATAGAAATCCTTTACCAGACCAATCAGGTTCTTAATAAAGGAAAGTCAAGGACCATGGTTTTCTGAGGAATAGCAAACAACCATTTGAGATTGACATCTCTTTACTATAAAAAAATATAACAAAACTCTGACACCACTCAATAAACATCAAATAATTACGAGAGTCAAACAATTAATGCAGTCAATAGTTAATGGAGTTAATCAATTAAGGGAAGCAAACAATTAAAGGAATCAAACAAATAATGGGAGTCAGCAATTAATGGATTCAAACAATTAAATGGAGTCAACAATTGATAGAATCGAACAATAAAGGGGAGTCAGCAATTAATGGAATCAAACGACCATAGAATCAAACAATGAACAGATATTTCCTACGGCAGTGGCCCTGGGGGAAGGTTCTGGAACAAGGTGATCCACACTCAGGGTAGGGCAGCGTCCATTCAACTCCACACTCGAGCAACGTCTTGAAATGGCAGGAGAACACAGGGGCACAGACGGAATGAGATGAACTGACCGTCGTGGTATGTGGTAGTGGTAGATGTCCAGAGAATTGACAGTCGATAGGTGAAGGTCTGGGGACACAACCCACGAGTCCAGGACCTATGATGAGATCGCAGCCAGAATTTGACGAACAGCGGCGTAGCTAGATAGTGACTGTATGGCGGCTGGGTTGAATCTACCTGTGACCCAGATAGACGCTGCCGTTTTCACCTCTGTCCAACCGCCCCAAGTGTCGTCGCACCAGCAAACAAGCGAGTAAGCAACGGAAACGAGCACGAAGATAGTTTTCGCCCTTACAGTCATCCAGCGAATTTTAGGATTTAAGAGTTGCAATCACTAGTTTAGACATTTCTAATACACTTTTCTTCTATAGCGTTTCCGTCTGAAATTTATATTTTTCGAGTATTTTCATCGATAAAATTGCCAACAATATTACTTGTTTAAGGTGGGCAGGGCTTTGAAGCAGAGGGGAAATGTGGGGTAAAATACCAAGAAATCACTAAACAAACTTTTGAAAACTTGACCAAATATTTCCTAAAATTTAAAAACCCTAAAACTAAAAAAAAAAAGCTTACTTAATTCATGTTTTCGGAGTTTAGTAGGTGATGGTGTTGTTTTCGGTGTTAAGCATGTGTTAATGTTGTTTTCGGTGTTCAGATTATGAGGAGGGAACCACTAACTCGAAAGTGATTCTTAACATTTTCACAAGTTAGGAAACGTTATTTAAGGTTTTCAAAGATTTCTTTATATATTTTTTTTGTTTTAGTATTTTACCCCACATTTTCCCTCTATTTCAGAACCCTGCCCACTTTGAACAAATAATATTCTTGGTAATTTCATCGGTTAAAATACTCGTAAAATATAAATTTCCGACGGAAACGCTATAAAAGAAAAGTGTCTTAGAATTGCCTAAACTTAAAATCCTAAAATTAGCTGGATGACCGAAACGATGATAATACCCTAACTTAACCTATTTTGACCCTACCCAATCTTATCTAAAGGAACTTAACTCACCTAAATTATGTTAGGTTAGGTTAAGTTAGGTTTAGTTATGTTAGGTAGTTTTGCACAGTTCATTTACTGGGCTCCTAATCTAGTGGCCGTCGAGTGGATACAGCGTCGCCTCCTGCTCCGAGGGTCAGTAGTTCGAATCTGGGCACTCTCAGTTTACCTAGCTGTAAACGGGTAATGTACGCACATACACACACACCGCCTGTTCTACTCAGTGGTTCAAAGTGAATGGGAATTTTATGAGCTTCACTGATCGTGGCCCACGTGTTAGCCGTACCGACCAGAGTTATTATGTTTTCAGTGTCATGAAACTGAGCTAAAATTACCCGTAAGACTTTTAAAGGAAAAAAGAAAAAAGAGGAAAAAAAAGAATAAAGGGGAAGAAATAAGAAATAAAAATTAGTTCCATCTCTTATAATTTATAATTGTTTATGTAATAGTGTAATTACTAAACTTGCTAGGCAGTTAAAGACCTTTGTTGTTTAAGCGCAGGAATAACATAACATAGTCACAAAAATAATTTGTAGTAAAAAAATGAATGTAGTGTAGTGTATTCTAACTAGCGTGGTCCACTCGATCGCTTTCACTTCCGCAACTGTAAAGTTAAGTATTCATTTAAAGATGGGTGGAATGGAAGTGCCTGTGATCAAATCGGCGACCTTTAACCGCATATGTTAAGGCGCAGGCGACACAGGAGACGCTGTGCAGGGCAGTGAAATTTTCTGTGTCTAGTTATTTCAAGTCAAATACTGCACATCAGGACTCAAGCCAGAGCAGGTGTACGTTCTGTGTCGAGCTGTGCGGCGGAGTGATTGAAACAGCTTTTGCTCGACATGTGGACATATCAGGTGCTTCAAGACAAAATTATCGATTTTTTATATGGCAGAGGAGATTATAGAGGCTGTTCGGAGTCATGCAGACTACATGAAAACCAAGCTGAAAGATAACATATGGGATCACAGAGCTGAATCTTTCAAGTTAGCAGACAGTGAGTGTGCAATATTGCTAACTGAACTTGAAAGTAATTTGCTTCATTATTCAGTACAAGACTTCCACGCAACACGACAGACTGTTGGTCAATGTGCGCACTACACTTGTGCTGTGCTGTGCTGCTCTGTCCTGCGTCTTAGGATAGGAAGTGAGCCCTGTATCCACTCGGCCTCGGCCCCATTGCATAAATAATACATGTTAGAAATACCATGAATGAATACTCTCAAAATCTATTGGGAAATGAGCGTTGGCTTCTCACAAGATGTGTACTGTACAACAGTAGGTAGTTGGCAGCTATGAAGCAGAAAGGTACTACCGCCTGGGAAAATATTGAAAGCATAATGTATTGTCTAATGGTAAATCCTGCTGCCATATGGAATGACGAAAATGGTACCAATTCCTATGTTGCTGATCTGACATTCTGCCTCATTTACACACAATTGTAGGGTCTTAGTTGGTTCTCTTACTTTGACAATGCAACATACATATGTAATAGCTGTTTTGGTATCACACTAATTGTTTGAATTAAGATCTGAACTCTTAAGTGACAGGGCTTGATGTAAACACTTCTTGGCGTTTTTTTTTTATTGTCGACTTGCAGGTATGTACACAGGTACAATCTGGCAGAATATATTGTGAATTCTCTCCAAGGAAGTGTTGTGAATAACACTGAGTTAAGTGCCCAGCTTCCCTGTTCAGTGGTAGTATTGAATTGCCACTCCCTGGGCGTGTGAGTGCTGAATCAGCTGACCCTGGCTCTTCACTTGAGAGAGATGCTAGCCAAGAGATCTAGTCGTGAATAACATGGTGACTCACTTGGTGAATCACTTAGTGAATAACTTGGTATTATTCATTTGGGTGTATTTATTTATATAAAGAAAAGCTGCTGTTACACCCAGGGCCGGAATCAGGAGTGGGCAAAGTGGGCAGCTTCCCAGGGGCCTCCACATATTACAATATTTTATTTATTTGTTTATTCATTTGGATTATTTTTATTTTCATTCCTTAAAATTCATGTTTATCTATTCCATCACGTAAAACTATGTTCAGCAAGAAGCGTGATAGAAATTAGGCTAGCTACTCCTTAAAATTCATGAATACCTGGTTTTCCTATGAACAGTATATTTTTAATGAATGTTATTGTTTGTGTTGCTGATAATATATTTAGAATTCCACAAACATATATTGATTATAAATGAACTACATGGAATAAGGAAATTGAGATTAAAAAAAACAAATAAAATATTTTTTTCATTATCACTTCCATTACGAAAGCCATCAGGGCGCTGTGTTTGTTGACAGTCGGTCGCAGGGGATTGGGTCGTGTAGTATCTGCACATCGGTTGTCATGTGTCTTTCGATTAAAGATGAGACTTGCGTCGCCCATGATTCGTGAACTTCCCACGAGTAGACATAAACATGTCTTGCAGATGTAAAATAAGAGAGAGAATTGTCATGTGTGCTTGTTGAGTGAAGTTGTCGCCACTCAGTGATGAATGATCTTGTCAGTTGTCATTTCCTAGAACATGTCTTGCAAATGTACAGTGAGAGTGCGCGTGAGAGAGAGAGTCGATTGATGTTTGTGCTTGAGTGTGGGTGGGTGTGCTCTTAGAATATTCGTTCACATATATAATTGTGCTTTAAGATACTACAGGTCGATTGGCTGCGAGTAAGTTGAGTTATTTTTATGTATTTTAAGTACATTAACTATGTCAATGACGGTTTCTGTCAGTTCCACGATCAGTATATACAGTATAACACAGTAGAGTCAATGGTGAAAAGGAGGCGAACCGACGGCGAGCTTTAGGGGTGGGACTGGGAGAAGTCAGAGGGAGAGGTCATAATCTTACCCAAAATTTCAAATTTTAAAAATATGCTGTCGTCCAAATGTTCCAGGGAGTTAAGTAATCAATTAACCTCTCCATAAAGTAGCAAAAAGCAAACGGCCAATTTGTGTTACGTTTTTAATTAAAACTAAAAATTAGGTGTCCGTCTATGTTGACAGAAAATTATTGTTGCAGAAATCAGTGGAATGGACAGACACAAAGGTGTACGACGTTTCGAAAGTGGTGCTGCAAAGAGAAAGACATCTAAAGAACGTGCTGAGAGAGAAGCTAAAGAATTTACAAAAACACGTCGACTGACTGAATTCTTCACTCATCCATCAGCTTCAGGACATCTAGTCAGTGCTTCTGCAAGCTCATCTTCAAGGCAACCAGAACAAGTACCTGCATGTGATGCATCAGCTTCCTCTTTATATGGCAGCTCTAGCCTATCTACAGGGGGAAATGACCAGACTGCCGAGGAGATTGAAATTGAATCAAAGCATGTGCCTCCTGAAGTGCAAATGGCAACTACACAAAATTATGACATTGACATTAGCTTATGGTCAGAACATTTGACAAAACAATTTATTGATTATTGGACTGAGAACGGTTCTGAGAGTGTAGTGGACGTCTCCCGTACAACTGCCTACAACTGCGTAGCCACAGCCACCAGCTGCTACCGTCTTCCCTAGCAACCAAGCGTATCAGCATTCCAATGCCGCCGTATCCTAGCAACCGAGCCAAAAGACCTGGCAGGCCTCTCCATACAGTGTACCTTTAGACTAACATAACTAATATTTAACATTTAACATTTAACATTGAACTAACATCTTAGTAAAAAAAAAAAAAAAAAAAAAAAAAAAAATGACTACCCTCCCAGCTACACAAGGACCTGGGCGGGCTCACTAACTCAAAAAAAAATAAATAAATAAATAAATAAATAAATAAATAAATAAATATTAATAATATTAATAATAATAATGTGATTACCCTCCCAGCTATATCAGCCAGGAAGAAGTAATTGAACCACCTCCTGCCTCAACATACACATTTCTACATAAAACATTACTAGAGGAATAAAGATGAGAGTGACCAACCAGCTCCACTAAGAACCTGGCAGGCCTCTCCATACAGTGTACCTTTAGACTAACACAACTAACACTTAACTAACACCTCAAAAAAAAAAAAATGTGACTACCCTCCCAGTTACACAAGGACCTGGGCGGGCTCACTAACTCCAACAATAACAAATAATAATAATAAGCAGCATTATATAAATAAACCAATATTAATACGAAGGTCTGACGACCCAAGGGAGCAGAACAAAGACAAAACACCAATAAGAAAGATGAAGCGATCTGGTTGAGCCCAGATTCTTTCTACTCCTACTGTATTTCAGTTTCACCACTTTTCCTTCAACTCCTAATAATCTTCTTTCACCTCTTAACTAAAGACTTCGTATCGTATCGTATCGAGATTCATTCACCAGGACAACAACGCCGTGGGCAAGATTTTAAACACATTACTGAGTCATAGCAACGCAATACACCTCGGCCCGGAATTCCCCACATACATCAGTGCAGGTAAAATCGGACATCCAGACATAGTACTAACAAACCAGCATCACCATCTTAACCTGCAAATGGAACCCGGCCCAATAACCACCAGTGACCATCTCCCTATCGTAGCCACACTCTCCACGTCGCCAATTCAGATCCCTGCCAGGACGAGATACAGCTACAGCCGATCCAACTGGGAGGAATTCCAAAATGAGCTAAGCAACCACCAAATAACCCAGCTAAACAACAAACACACCTCCCAAATAGACAGCACACTGGAGACATGGTACGGAAACGTGATCCAAGCAATGGAACACCACATACCCACGACCACTCACCGCACATTACCACACCCCCAATACACACATCAATCAAGAATTTTACAGACACAGTTTAGTAACTTATTCAAATTAATCCTAGAACATGGATGGACGCCAGAATACAGAATACAATATTACACCATACACGATCAACTAAGAGACATGTCCAAAGAAGCATACGTGAATAACTGGGAGAAATTAATAACAGACACAGAAGCAACTTACCACAACCCGAAAAAATTCTGGCGAAAAATTAAAAACCTAATGGGAATCTCAAGCAACGAGTCAAACTACATTTTAAATAGCAACCAAATCAAATTAACTGAACCCAAAGAACAAGAACCTGAATTCAGAAAATACTGGAGCAAAATTTTTCAAATAAGCCAAGAAGACAACCTGAACTTCTGTATGAATACCGAGCAACAAGTAACCAATCACATGACACACACAACCCACATCTGGCAACCAAGTCCCAGCATAGACACAAACGCTTTGGACGATCTTTCCACACTGATTCAACCAATCACCGCAGAGGATATTCAGAAAACAATAATCAGTTTCAAGAATAAGGCCCCGGGCATCAGTAAAATTAACAAACCCATACTCCAGCATCTACCAATCAACATGATACACCAACTCAGTCACATTTTTAATGCAGCACTTGCCTCTGGCTACTTCCCAAGAAAATTTAAAACAGCAATCATCAGACTTATATCAAAACCAGGCAAATCCCCAACCCAAGTAGCAAACTACAGACCAATCTCTCTCCTAGAAATACCTGGAAAAATCCTAGAAAAAATAATTAACCGCCGACTGAGAACACACCTCGAATTTGAGGAGAAATACAACCCCAGACAGCATGGATTTAGAAAACATAGAGAAACCCATACAGCCTTAGCCCTAATTTACGAAAACATAGCAAACGCGATGCACAACAACGAGCAATGTAACGTAGTACTAAGGGACGTAGCTAAAGCATTCGACAAGGTCTGGCACCTAGGACTCAAATACAAAATTACCACCCAAGAACTTCCCAACAACTTTACTTCCTTTCTTTGCAACTTCCTCGACAATAGAGAGGCCAAAATTATCATAGGTAACCACACAGGCCCAAGCTTCAAATTATACAGCGGAGTACCACAGGGAAGCAACCTCTCGCCAACACTCTACACAATATATACGGCGGACATGCCACCTCCTGTACACGGAGAATACGTAGCTTATGCTGATGACGTCACACAAATCATCCGACATCCAGGCAAGGGCAAACAGATGATGGCAAGGATAACAACCCACGCCATCGAGCAAATCAACGAATATGAAAAAAAATGGAAAATTCAAACCAATACACAGAAACTAATGATAATACATATTGCCAGAAAAAACCCTACACCAATCACAGTCAACAACGTACCTATACAATACTCCAACGAATGCAAAATTTTGGGACTCACAATAACAAGAACAGGCATAGCAAAACACGTAAAACAACGCAAACAGACTGCCCAATCACAACTCACGAAACTAAGACGATTCAGCAAAATGGACACCAAAATTCAACTACACCTATACAAAGCACTTATCCGCCCACACCTAGAATATCCACCAATACCACTCAACACGATCAGCAAATCCAGTCAACTTAAACTTCAAGCAGTACAAAACAAAGCTATCCGTAGAGCATCAAAGCAACTTCCGCCATACACCACCAAAATACAAGAACTTCACGAATTATTCAATATCGAACCACTGAACATACGTACACACAGCCAAGCACAGAGAGTATGGACCAAACTTGAAGAGATGGAGGACCCATTATTCTCCAAGTTAATAGAAGAAGGAACAACTAAAACACACAGCTGGTGGCCTAAGAGCTTCCATGCTGACATTGCAGAACAAGAACCACTCTACACAAAGAGGTAAACAAATAACACTACCACCGGACAAATAAAAATTAACACCCATTACAATAATGAATATCTAGCTAGCTTAACTCCTCCCCCCTCCCTCCTCAACCTCCTTCCCTGAGCGGACGGGCTTGTGCTGTGCGCTGCCGCCACCCAATCATTTCAACTCGTCTCCGCTAGGTGGACAGCCCACCTGCTATCTACCCCTCCCACTCTTCTTCCCGTTTCCACGCTTTACTTCTCTCTCTCTCTCCTCTCCTTTCCCAGTGCAAAGTCATTTGCCACTTTACTTCATTATCATCATCATCATCGAGATTCATTCTGACCATTCTTCTTGAACAAGCAACACCTCCTCCTCCGCCGCTGCCTGGCTCCCTTCGCTCCTCCTCGCCTGCCTGGCGGTCCTCGCTCCCGCCAGCGAGCATGGCGACCCACCAGCTGTCCTCTGAGTTTCCTCACCAACCAACTCTCATTCTGCCCATCTTCCTGAACAAGCAACACCTCCTCCAGCAAGCTCCACGCTGGCACCTCCAGCACCAGACTGTCTATCATATAACTTATATTATATAAGAAAACCACCATTAGAGTTTCCTTCCATCCTGAGTGCTAGACAACATTAATATCTCGATACCCCTACAAGAGTCTCCACCACAGTGATGCTAAATTTTTGGATGCAAAATGAGCAGTACAAAAAGATGCAAACAATGTCAGTCGCAAATGCACACCAGCCATGTTTGAGCGAAGGAATCGAAATGGGGAAGTTGTAGACCGTTCTTGGCTTTGTTTCTCCCCCGCTTCTATTGCAAGCTAATGGGTGTTTCAAGATCTCAATTCACATCTGATGGGTTCTGCGACTGGAAGCATGCCAATAGGCTTGTTGTCCATGAACAATCAAAGGACCACATTCAAGCAGTTTTGTCAGCAGCAAGTCGTGCAAAGGGAGCTGGAGGTATAGATTCTAAACTAACTACGCATGTGGGTCAAATTGAGCAGTATTAGTGTAGTCTTCTAAAGCGATTGATCAGCGTGGTTAAATTTATATGAGAAAGAGGGCTAGTTCTTCGTGAAGATGATGAAATAATTGGATCTCCTCATAATGGAAATTACTTGGGATTACTAGAGCTTTTGGCCGAGTATGATGATTTCCTCAGGCAACACATCCAGAATCATGCTAATCGTGGCACTGGTCATACAAACTATTGTCAGACTAATGGGCAATGAAGTACTGAACGAAATTATCTCACGTATAAAGCTCTCAAAATATTACTAAATTTCTCTAGATTCCACTCCTGATGAAGGCCATATTGATGAACTAACTCTGATAATCAGATACATGGAGCATGACACACCTGTTGAAAGATTTGTGAAATTCTTGCTAAATCAAGGACACAAGGCTCAAGAAATGTTTGAAGGTTTGACGAAGTTTCTTGCAGACAATGACATTGACATTCAAAATTGTCGTGGGCAATTTTATGATGATGCAACATCTATGAGTGGGAGGTACAATGGTCTGCTAGCCAAAGTTGTAGCTGAAAATCATCATGCAATTTGGATACCCTGTGCTGGTTATTCATTAAACTTGGTTGGAAAAGCTGCAGCTGAATGTTGGCAAGAAGCTATCTTATTATTTTTTTTTTCATGAGGCAATTTATGTGTTCTTCACAGCTTCTACACATCGTTATGCAATTTTTGGTGATTTATTGAAAACTGTAGCGTCTGGCCCGGTATCTGTGCCAAAGAGGATTTCCACAACAAGATGGTCCTGTCGAGCAGTTGCAGCGAAAGCAGTTGTCCAAGGTTATCTCCCAATCCGTGAAGCACTTGCTAAAATAGCTAGAGATGAAAATGTGACGAGTAAAACATGTTATGAAGCCAATGGTCTCCATGATAAGATGTGCAAGTTAGAGACTGCTATTAATGCTGTGTTTTGGCATGATATTCTTGGCAGAGTTGATGCGACAAGCTATGCATTGCAAGATCCTAAACTCGATTTGAACACAGCAGTAGCAATGCTGAAGTCCTTGGAATGTTTTGTACGAGAAAAAAGAGATTGCTTCCATGTTTATGAGAAGAAGGGAAGGGAAATGTCAGAAACTGGGGATTATTCACAGACACGCAAGAGTCAACGTAATGTACGACTCAATCCATTGGATTATGGACGTTCAGAAGAAGCAGCCCTCTCACAGTCAGAAAAATTTCGGGTTCAGAATTTCTTTCCAGCAATTGATCAGTTCCTGAGTTCACTGGATCAACGGTTAAAGGCCTATGGGGAAACCTGTTCACTTTTCGGGTTCTTGTCTAAATTGGAGTCAATGAATTGTGACGAAATTGAAGCAGCTGCAGCAAAATTGGTTGCTGAGTACAAAAATGATTTGGATCAAACACTTGGAGTTGAACTTGTGCAGTTTACAGCATTCTTCACTCAATTTCTTGAAGACGAAGATGATGAGAAAGGGAGAGCACATTACCTTTACAAGCTGTTGATAGACAAGAAAGTTGTAGATACATTTCCAAATGTTAAAATAATGCTTCGGATGTACTTGGTGCTCATGGTCACAAATTGTTCTGGAGAACGTTCTTTCAATAAAATGAAGTTTATTAAAACCAGACTTCGTACTACAATGTGTCATGATAGGCTCAGCCACCTGGCTTTGATGAGTATCGAATATGACATCCTCAGAGAGATTGACTTCGAAAAGTTGATCAAAAACTTTGCAGCGGCCAGGTCACGTAAAGTGCCTGGTCTGTAAATAATGGTAATGTTTATATTCTATTTTGCAATTGATCAATGTTTGTGTTCAATATATCCATTATCCATGATCGATGGCAGTTATTTTTATTAAAATTCTTGTTTTTTCCAACATACTTTTGTTATAATTTTATCAAATACATTAAATTGTTTATTTGTTTTACTATTGGATGCAAAACTTCAATTTCATTTATAGTTGAGTTAATACTTATTCTGAATCTATCTGACCTTGGACTTAAAGAAGCCTATACATGCATTCTTGGACAGAACCATTATTTGAGTAGAGGTTTATCTGATTAATAATGCAAAGAATCATCTCTCTGTAATAACTAATAATATATTCTTTTCTGTGAAGTCTCTTGAAAATTTTTGACATGTGCAGTAGTCGCTATATCAGGGCTGGTCGACTTGAAAGCACATGAATGACTCCAGTCATGTCTCATTTGTGTGTGTGTGTGTGTGTGTGTGTGTGTGTGTGTGTGTTGGGAATTTGTACACTATCAATAAATATGCAGTTAATTAAAAATTTCTCAATGTTCTAATTTCCTCAATATAACTGCATATGGCTTCAAAATTCTCCAAAGAAGTGTTCAAATTTCAAAATTTTCCCGTGGGGCTTACTGCGCCCCCCGGAACTCCCAGATGTTTAGGCTCGCTTCACTCGCCACCCCACCCTCTTGGGTAATTATAATGAGGGGGGCCTCCACAAAGAGGCTGCCCATGGGCCTCCACAGGTCTAAATCCGGCACTGGTTACACCTCTCGGACACCAGCAACCGAGTCCTCGCAGTTTAAATCCTAGGTATACCTATCCATGTTACAATAAAGTGTGCTTTCGCTGAACTGTTGCATCTTGCACATGCTTTTACAATGCCCTTTGGAGAGTTTTCTTGGAAACTAGTGTGTATCTAGAGGACATTTTCCTGTAACAAAATATCATGACAGGCAAGGAAATGACAATATAATGGTAGGTATTGAAACATAAAAGGGTCACACTTCCATGTATATACACTGCATTATCACCTTTATCTACACGGCTTACTTCACACGACCCAAAACAACTAGTATAGGTATAGGTATTGGGGATTACTGGCAACTTCGCCGTTAGGCTATTTCGGCCGAAGCTGTTTGTTTGTAGACTCATTTTCTTTGGACTTCTTCCTTTTCTTGTTTCTTCTTTTACTTTTCAATTTCCATTCTTCTTCCTGGTCGTGTTCTGGAATATTCTCATACACGTCTATAAACGGTATTAATGATAGTGTTATAAAATCGGGTTTAATTTTGGCTTCTTTTTTTTCCGTGGTCTTCTTGGGGTCTTGATTTTTATTTGTTGTGGTCTTGTTCGGGTCTTGATTGGTCTTTTCTTCATATTTCACTACAAGGAGAGCCTCCTTGTAGCTCAGTCTTTCCTTGCTTCGCAGCTTAGCCACCCTACACTCCTCCCTCCACTTGGGACACTCCGGGTCGGAGGAGGAGTGAGGGCCACCACAAGCTGCGCACTTCTTGGCGGCCGCCGAGCAGTTGGTGTCCTGGTGCCCGGGTGTCCCGCAGCTGGAACACACCTCCCGAGCACGACACTTCCGCGCCAGATGGCCGTACCTCTGGCATTTGTAGCATCTTGTAGGCCTTCGTTGATACGGTCTTACTGGGATCTTCTCCCATCCCAGCAAAACGGTGCTTGGTAGTTTCTTTGGGTAGCCAACCAGTGCAGCTGTACTGGTCAGCTTCCGAACTATTGAGAGCTGGTCTCCGATCAGCTCGGCCAGTTCTTCTTTTTCTAGATGTTCAATTTCTGTGTGGGAGATGACTCCCAAAACCAAGTTGTCTTCTATGCAGGCTTCAACTAGGTTCTGTATCCCGTTGATTTCTCTTAGGTTTTCTAGTTGCTGGGCCTCTCCCCATTCCGCGAAGGTGACGATAAGGCAACCGCTGTCTCTGCGGACGACCCTTGTCACCCCCGTGATTCCTGAGGAGTCAAAAAACTTCCTCAGGACAAAGAGGTTCAGTTGCTTGCGCGAAGGGCGCTTGACTGGATACAGTCTAACGACCTTCGCCTGTTTACAGGTGAACATTGTCTGGTTCACGTGGTACCTCGGGAGCAGAAAGATCCTACCTCGCCGAGTTTCAGTTCTCAAGTGGACCACTAGTATGGTATTGGGGATTGCTGGCCACTTCGCCTTTGGGCTATTTCGGCCGGAGCTGATGTCTTCTTTCTTCTTCTTGAGGTTTCTTCTTCTTTTCTTGGTCTTCTTTCTTGCTACAACTAATCTGATGTTCTTGTTTCTTCTTTTCTTGTTATTCTTGTGTTCTTCTTGTTCTTGGTATTTTGGTTTCTTCTTTCTTCTTGTTGTTTTATTTGGGATGAATTATGGTATGAGTGAGTGATATGATAGTGAGTTACTGACAGACCAGATGAAATGGCCGGTCTGGTGACTAGTTTCTCTGTGATTTTTTTTTTTTTGTCTTTTGTAGCCTGTGTCTTTTTGTTTGAATATGTGTTGGTGGGTGTCAGTTTAACTTGATAAATGCGCGTGTTGTATGTAATGGAAAGGTTTGTGATGTGTCTCTCATGTTGTATGTTTAAATTTTTGTTTTATTCATTTTTATTTGCTTTAGGGCATGGTTACATACATATTATAAATATAAAAAGAGTTCATGCGTGTGTCATTCACAACATGCCGATAAGACGGGTCTCCTTGAGGAAGATTATTACAGCGTCACTTATGGTGACATCATCTTGCAATATATTGGGTACAGTCAGCACGAAGCCTCGCTCGGCAGCTAGGATTACCAGCTGCCGGCGCTCTGGTTCGTACTGGCTGCACTCCGTCAGAATGTGTCGGATAGAAAGAATTTTGTTGCACGTGGCACAGATAGGTGGAAAGGAGTTGTCTAAATAGGCTTCTAGGTGGGTCAAATAGGTACAGTTCAACCTTAGTCTGGCGAGAACCACCTCTTCCCTCCTATTCTTTCTGTATGCTGAAAGCCAGTTTCCTATGTTAGTCTTCCAGTTGTTGTGAAGATCTAACCTCGTCCAATCAAGTTGCCACTTCCCTGTTGTATATGTCTTCCCCGAGGAGAGACACGACTGACGCTCCCAGGGTACATTGGTTGTCTCCCTGAGACCCACAGTCGCTTTTGCTAGTTTGTCTGCCTGTTCATTGCCCCGAATGTTGCAATGCCCAGGCACCCATATCAGCACAATATTCTTGGCACACTCATGTATTTTATTAATAATGTTGCCCTGTATCTCATTGCTGGTAGTATCACCACCTTGAATTGCTTTAAGAGCTGACATGGAATCTGAAATGACAGCAACATCATTGACATCGTTTATTATTGCAATGTCAATGGCTCTACTTATTGCAAACATCTCTGCAGTGAATATGGTTGTATGCCGCGGCAGGCGGGAGCTCCACTCCCCGTCTCTGCTCCAGATACCGGCTCCAAAGTTGTCGTCAGTCTTGGACCCGTCGGTGTACACGTGAGTATAGGCGCTATATCCTTCCAGAAATTGATAGAAAAGTTGCTTCAGGAGCTCAGGATGAAGGTCATTCCTCCCTCCTGGAAGCCACGATGTTTCCACATGGAAGTTGGGGTTCTCCCATGGCGGACACAACGGTGGAAAGTATATCTATCAACGTCTTCGAAATGGATACCAGCCCCCTGGCACAAGGTCTGGAGGCGGACAACCGAGGACGGGGACCTACGCAGCTGCAGGAAACGGAATTTAGCAACAGCACACCAACCTGGGTGGCCTGTGCCGCGCCTCCTAGCTGCACTCAACCCGTACCTTAGCGTCAACATGTCCCTCCTGATGTGGAGTGGAGGGACATGGGCCTCCACCTCTAGTTTTTCTACACGTGTACACCTGTAAGCACCCAGACATAGACGAACGCATCGGTTCTGTATTCTGGTCAGCTTTGCGAGTGTGGTGTCACATGCAGAAGCATACAACTGGCATCCATAGTCAAGTTTTGATCTGATCAGGGTCTTATACACCATTAATAAAGATTTCCTATCGGCTCCCCATGTGGTACCTGATAAAACTTTCAGGATGTTTGTGACTTTAAGAGATCTACTTTCAAGCTCGTTAATGTGGTTTTTCCACGTTAATTTCCGGTCAAAATGAACACCGAGAAATTTTACTGAAGTCTGAAATTTAATAGGAGTATCATTTAATTTTAATACTGGATTATTAATGTTACGTTTCTTAGTGAAGACTACTCCTACTGTCTTCTCAACTGAAAACCTAAATCCCCATTGTATTGCCCACTGTTCAGCGGCTTTTAGGCCGGCCTGCACCCTTTGTGCAGATAGTCTCTTGACCCGAGAGGAGCGCCAGATTGCGCAATCGTCAGCAAACAAGGAGAATTTGAGGTCACTAAAGCTGGGGGCTGGTGATAGGAAATCATTAATCATTATAAGAAATAATATTGGGCCCAAAACGCTGCCTTGTGGAACTCCGTTTTTTAGGACAAATGTGTCTGACTTTACGTTACCTTTTAATTTGACGGAAAAAGTCCTGTCTTGCAAAAAATTCCTAATGAAAATTGGCAAATTACCTCTCAGACCCAAGGCGTCGAGCTTCATTATGAGGCCAGTCCGCTATGTCATGTCGAAAGCTTTTTCTTTGTCTAGGAATACTGCAATTAGTGTTTCTTTACTGCAAAGAGCTTTTGAGATGTCAGTTTCAAGACTATTAAATGATCTAGTGTGCGTCTACCTTGGCGGAAACCACACTGTCGATCATTCAATAAGTTGTTACTTTCCAAAAAATACATTAGCCTACGCTTTATCATACGTTCCATGACCTTACACAGACAGTTTGTGAGCGAAATCGGCCGGAATGAGTTGGTGTTGGTAGGGCATTTGTCCCTCTTTGGGATCAGTACGACATGGGCAAAGTGCCATGAGTTTGGAAACGTTCTGGACGTCCAGATCTCATTGAACACTTCTAGCAATTTGTCCAGGTTTCCCTGGTCAAGGTGCTTAATCATCTCGTATCGTATACCGTCAGGTCCAGGAGTAGAGCCCTTGCCCTTATTTAAAGCAAAGGAAAGTTCCTCTGGGGAAAATGCTCGGTTATAGTCCTGTTCGACCCCGTTCTTGAAGTCGAGATGCAAGAGCTCGGCACGATCACGGAACACGCCGAAGCGTGGATCATGATTGGTGGAGCTACTGGCATCTGCGAACTTCTGGTTGTTGTTGTTGTTGAGATTGTCGGACCGTAGTCCGACACGGGCCTTTGCCTATAGGCGGCCCGTTTGGTGGTTCCGGCTGGAGCTCCAGGAGCAGCCAGACCGGATTGGGATTGGAGGTGGTCCCACCTGCAGATTGGAGGGATACTGCAGGTTGCAAGTGTGAGCGGACCCCCGATCAGTGGACGCTTACCACCAGCCCCCACTCTTGGACGTGGTCAGCTTCGGAGTGGCGCGCCCCCCGAACTGGGGTCCGCACTTGCTGGGAGAGGATGCTTTCTAAGCTATCTGGGTGGTGGGTATCGTGTGATGACCCGGAGTAGGTGGTGAATGTGGTCTGTATGGGCCTTTCGGGTTAGAGTGGCCGCTGGTGTTGTGTGTGTTTCTTGGGAGATTTGAGTTCTGTTTCGGAGGCTTTGTGTGACCTCGCAATCGAGGAGATAGTGTTCAAGTGGGTTGGCTGCTGGCTCCTGACAGTAGGTGCATTCCATGACGTCATTTCCGATCATCTGCCAGGAGCACTTGTACCCTAGTCGTAGTCGATGAAGGCTGACTTGGGTTTGTCTTGGAGTTTTCTTGTCAGCGAAAGGTGGTTCCCCTTTTGTGGCCGCCAGGTACCATTTGGCTGATTGGGAACCAGCGTTGAGTGCATGAAGGAAGCTCTTTTTGATGTGGAGCTTGGTAGTCTTTCTGAGGTGATTCTTGATCTGTTGCACACTTGCTGGAACTTGGATGTGTACGCTACTAGAACGTGTAGCTGCCTTGGCTGCTTCGTCTGCCACGTCGTTTCCTCCGATCCCTACATGACTGGGAATCCAGTGTAAGACGACTGGTCGGTTTTGGCTTTGGAATTCCTGTAGCTGTGCGAGGATCGAGGTGATGATGTGGACGTTGTCTCTTGGTTGACTGTGTTGCAGCGCCTGCATGGCCGATTTCGAGTCCGTGTGAATTATGATGGACTTGTTGTGTTGTGTTGCAGCGTGTTGTAGGGCCTTTGAGATTGCTACCAGTTCTGTTTGTAGGGTGGAGCAGTCATTGGAAAGTCTCCATTGGAGGGTCTGACCTTGGGTGTAGAAGGCCGCTCCGGATCTATGATGTTTTGGGTCCACCGAGCCGTCTGTGAAGTATGATGCTGCATCAGCCGGTGTCTCGGTGGCTATGGCTTCGAGAGTTATTTTTTTGAGGTCCTCCTTCTGGAGGTTGGCTTTACTATCGCCTAGGTCGGTAAATTTGAGTGTGGCTGGTGGAGGGCTCCATGGTGGAGGAACAGCGTAACCATTGTCTCGTGTGTCTTGGTTGTTCTTGACGAGTGTTTCTGCTTGCAGGTGTCGGATGACCTCGCTTGCCTCGTGCGACCAGGTGGCCCCTCGCACTCTGTGGTCGAGGTGGAGGGAGGCACTGATTCGAATCTTGGCAACTGTGGGCTTGTCTGCTCTACAGATTTTGGCGAGGAGACCGGCTGTCACCTGCTTGACTCGTACTGCCAGGGGTGGTAGTTCGGTTTCCATTTGCAGATTGCAAATTCTGGTCCACATGGGTGCTCCGAGCATGGTCCTGAGAGCATTGTTTTGGATGACGTCTACCTTAGCTATTTGGTCTTCTCTCAGTCCAATGAGTGCTGGAGCACTGTAATCTACCAGCGATCTGATGGCGGCTGTGTAGCAGGCTTTGAGCACATGAAGGTTTGCTCCTGCGGATTTGCTGGTGAGCGACCTCATTATATTGTGTCTGCTCTTCGTCCTGTGCCTGAGATACTCGAGTTGCGGCTTGAAGGTGAGTTTCTGGTCAAACAAGATTCCAAGACACTGGTGGGCGTTGGTCCAGACTACCGGCGTGTTTTGTATGGAGAGCATCTTGTCTGGTGTGTCTGTGCAGATGGCCATCGCTTTCGACTTGGCTGGATTTATCTTGAGTCCAAGTCTGTTGCACTCCTCTTCTATAAGTTGGAGTGCGTGTTGCGTGTTGGCTAGTCTGTTCGATCCTCTTACTATAAGCTGTAAGTCGTCTGCATAGCATAGGAGCTTGGCTGTTTGTCTGAAGGGTAGTTTGACTAGATTTTCCATCAGGACATTGAACAGCATTGGACTGAGGATGCCTCCTTGTGGGGTTCCGTTTTCATGGACCCTGTAGCTTGAGGTTGCTCCCTGAAAGCGTACTCGTACTTCTCTCTGTGTGAGGTAGTTCTGGATCCATCCCAGCAACCTTCCTTTGACGCCTTTTTTAGCGAGCGTAGTTGTAATGGCCAGTGGATTTGCTAGTTCGAAGGCTTTCTCCAGGTCGAGGAAGACCACCAGAGCTGGTTTGTTGTCCACTGTGCTGAGTATCTCGGCGATGTTGTTGCCTGTGCCGGTGTTCTCGGTGTAAGCAAAGATGTGAGGGTGTGGGCTGCCTACTTTCCACTTGAGTCGGTTGAGAGCCATTCTTTCTCCCGTCTTCGCTATGCAGCTGAGAAGGGAGATGGGCCTCGGTTTGTCTGGTTCTCTGGGCTTCGGAATGGGCTGTATATCTGCCTTCTTCCATTCCGGTGGGAGTCTTTGTGCTGTCCACGAAGCATTGATGGCTTGCAGCAGAGCCTCGTGTCCGGCTGTACCGGCATGAGAAAGCATGGAGTAGGTTATCCTGTCGGCCCCTGGAGCTGTGTCCTTGCTTCGTTTTAGCGACTTCTGGAGTTCTTGCTGGTTGAAAGGTCTGTCAGTGTCATCTTCACTGTTGCAGGCCTCTTCGATCATCTGGAGTCTGACCTGTCGCAGACGCCGTTGTGTCTCCTCCGCCTGTCTCGGGAGGTTTTTCGTTGCTGCTCGGTCAGAGAACAGTTTTGCAAGTCTCTCGGCTTCCTCTTCTGGGTTGGGATGGGTTGGTGGTGGTGGTGTTGCCTTCCCAGATGCCCTTCGGATCTGGGCCCACATCTTGCCAAGGGAGGTGTGCTCGTTCAGTTCGGAGCACCACTTGAGCCAGCTTACGTTTTTTATTTCTTCCTTCTCTTCCCTGGTATCCTTAACTATGACTTGCAGGAGATGTCTGTTTGTTGCCGTGGGATGTCTCCTGTAGTTTCTTCGGGCCATGTTCACTCTGTGGTTGAGTTCTTTCACCCTGGGACAGTAGTACCAGTAATCATTGTACTGTCTTGATGTGGGTTTTGTTTTTGGGATAGCCTCTTCTGCCGCTTGGTGAAACGCCTCGACCAATTGGTGGTGGAGGGTTGTCTCATCCACGGGTGCTGCGCCGGCCGGCTGTGATTTTTCGCGCCACTTAGCCAGGTGTTTCTTAAAGAGTCCCCAGTCTGCCTTTTGGGTATTGTATCTCCATCTCGGGGGGGTGGAGTGGGGAGTTTGTTCACCTTCAGCGTTGTTAGGGTTGCGAAGTGGTCGCTGGTCAGCGTGGGGTGTATCTGCCAGGAGGCCGAAGGCTGTAGTGCACTGGAGACGAAGGTTAGATCTAGCCTTCCTCCCCTAATGTGGGTGGGCTCTCCGGTGTTCAGGAGGCAGATCTCGGGTGTATCTTGAAAGGTGGTGTATAGGTGTAGGCCGTCTTCATTTGTGGGGCTTGCCGAGCTTAGGAAGGGATGATGTGCGTTGAAATCCCCTCCTATGAGTGTGGCGTGGTCAGCGGCCGAAGCAAATAATTGAGTAACCTCCAGTGAGCCCCTTGGGTTCTTGTAGATGTTGTGAACAGTTAATTCCCGTTCTTGGAGGGTTACTTTGACGGCCTGTGTCTCGATGTTTTCCCCACATGGAAATTGCTGCGTGACATCGGCGGAGGATATGCTTGACTTGACCAAGATCATACATCCTCTTGTTGACGCCTGCGTGAAATGACTCCTGTATGTCTTGTAACCGCTGAATTTGAAACAGTGGTGTTCTTGTAGAAGTGTTTCTTGTAGGAGTATGATGTCAAGCTTGTCCTTGGCTGCTGCTTCTTGTAGGAGGTGTTTCTTGTTTTTGATGCCCTGAGCATTCCATGTTAGGATGTTCAGGGTGCTGATGTTTTCCACCACTGTTTCATCGGGGACTTCTGGTGGTCCTCGATGGAGATGTCCAAGCTCGATTCCAACTGGATCAGGTTCATATCTTCGTGTTCTGTGGTTTTTGCCTTCTGGGCCGTGGTTCGGTTCAGGGGAGTTGAAACGTCCAGTTTCTTTCTGGGAGCTGTCGGTATCTTGGGTTCTCTGGTGGCCTTCTTCGGTGTAGAGTGTACCTCGGCTGTCACTCGTGTGAGGACCGGCGTGGCTTCCTCCACTGAGTTGGCTGGAGCTGTGGCGACTTGCCCGAGGACGCTCCCCATGAGTATTTGGAGCTGTGTGGGTTGGATCTTGTGGCCCAGTAGTCCGGCTAGGCCCTCCGCGAAGGTTGTCAGTACCTTGGCTAGGTCTGATACGTGTATCATTCCTTCTGGTGCCTTGGTGTGTGCTTCTTTTGTCTTTCTCGTGGTTGTCGTTGTCTGCTGCTTGGGTGGCTGAGGTGTGGCCGTAGTGAGGCCAGGAAACTGGGCTGCACTTTGGGTGTTGACTGGCTGAGGAGGTTGTCTTTGTTGTTTTGGCCTTTGGGTTCCCCACACGAAGGTACTTGGTGGGGCTGGTGTGTAGGCGGTGGGGGCCGGTCTTGCTGCTGGTCGGTTTGCCTGGACCCTCTTTGTTCTCTCGGAGCATCCAGGATTCCAGGCGTGGTGTTTGCCCCCGCAGTTGGCACACTTCGGGGCAATTTTTTCCCCATTTTTCAACTTGGTGAGGCAGGAGTGTGTGCCGTGCTTCTGTGCGCAGACTGCGCAGATTTCCTTGTACGTGCACCTTGTCTGATGGTGCACGTATTTCTGGCATCTGAAGCACCGCAGGGGCTCTGGGACGAAGGGCCTCACTTCGTAGATCCCCCAGGTTTTGAGCACTTGTTTCGTGGTGGCCGTCTTGTCGGACAGGGGAGAGCATCTCTCGGCTTTTAAGATCTTCGGGTGGTTCTCCAGGGGTTCGAGAGGTAGTTCCTTTGGGTACCGGAGGACTACCGACTTCATCAGTTTCTGGGCGGGGTCCAGCTTTGTTGACGCAACGGTGGTGGTGTTTTGCAGGTAAGTGTCGAGGGTGGTGGCAGAGTCCTTGTCTTTGGGGTGAATAATCATCTCCCCCTTTAGGTTGGGCCGCACTGAGAACTTGGCCAGTGGGTTTTGCTTTTCCATCTCTGTGACGGCGGCATATGTTGTTTTTGCGTCCGTTTTCGTGATTCGGAATTTTGGCAGTGTCGTTGGAGGTGAGCTGGTGGTGGTGATGGGTGCCTTTTGGGCTGCTTGACGGAACTTCTGGCCTAGGGTGTTGGCAATGGCCTGGGGTTCGTCGAGAAGCCGCCCTCCACTACTGACCTGTGGGATAAAAGTCTCTCCTCTGTTTGATCTGACCCGGTTTATAACCGACCATACCTCAGAGGAAGGGGTATCCTTGTTAATAGTGGAGACGAATGCCCGCCAAGACTCTCTCTTGCACTCCCCGAGAACCCTCCTAGCCTTGGCTCTAGCTTTTTTATATTCAATTAAGTGTTCAATAGATGGAATTCTGTTGAATAAACGGCATCGCCTATTTCGCTCACAAACCACTCGTAGGCAGTCTGGTGTCCACCATGGAACTCCAGGCCTGTGGGTTGTTGGAGAAGTCTTAGGAATTGTTAAATCTGCTGCGTGTATTATAGCTTGTTCTATGTGTGATATTTTGGTGTTGATGTCTTCTCCACTGGTGTCTATACGAACGGCTCCTGAGTAGGCCCTCCAGTCTGCTTTCCTAAGGTTGTAGCGCACCTCGGGAGTAGCCGTTGGGGCTCCACACTCATAAGAAATGCAGATCGGAAAATTGTCGCTACCCAGAGAGTCGTCGTATGTAGAAAATTTACAATCTAATAGCAAGGAAGCATCAACTATAGAGAGATCTATAGCTGAGGCTGAGCCAAATCGTTCGTCCACTCGAGTCGCACTACCGTCATTCAGAAGAGACAAGTTGGAGTTGAGTATAGCTGCAGCCACCTGCTCTCCCCTCCCGTCACTCCGGACACTGCCCCACCGCAAATGGCGAGCATTGAGGTCGCCGAGGATCATTTTTTTTCCTGGCAGTTGGTTAAATAGCTCCTCAAGCTCACCATCGTCAATGAGCCCGCCCGGAGGACAGTATAGTGAGCAGACGGCAACATAGCCAGACCGAAACTTGACTCTGCACGCCACAGCCTGCAGGTTCACGCTCAGGTTGACTCTTTGTTGAGCGAATTCACTCCTAATGTATAGGGCTACCCCCCTTAGATTGTCTCCCCTGTAGGACGTGTAGTTGTCAAATACAGGTGGGTCGTCCTGACCCGCAAGTAGCGTCTCTTGTAGGCAAAAAACGTCTGGCCGGAATAATGACTTTAGTTAATGAAATTGAGCATTTTTATTCCTAGCACCTCTGCAATTCCACTGGATGATATTGAATTTTAAGTCTGAGAGTTGATATGTTCAGCGTTTTGGGTTTTATTTTTCTTTGCTCTTGTTTCTGGGGGGGAATTGTGTGCCGGGGAAGGATCCCCGCATCAAATGAGCAGTCTCCCGGCTCCAAAAAACCAGTACTCTGCTCGGCAGGGGCTCCCTGCCCCCGGTGTGTTTCAACAATGCGAAACACTGGTTGTGGTGAGGAGTCTCTTGTCATGCTTTCGGTAGAAAGCGACCTCCTCCTTACATCGGGGTAGACAAGGTCGTGAGTCTGTTTAGGCTTTGTGGTCACGTTTAACTTGTTTTTAGTTTTAGTCTCGTTAGTAGTCATAGTTGTCTTTGAGTTTTCGTCGTTGGCGTCTGTGGTTGGATATCCAGTGAGTGTGGAGTCAGTTTGAGTTGCAATGGTCCTGGTCTCAGTCTGTGTTCCAGTGGTGCACATTTTGGGAGGTGAGGTGTTTTTGGTTACAACGGATGCGAAGGACATTCCAGGTGTTGGTGTCTGCAAGGACATCTCCACCTGCCTCTTAGCCTCCTTGTAGTCCAAATTATTCTCTGCTCTCACCCTACTGATCTCATACTCCCTCAGGTAGGAAGGGCACTTCCTGTCTGAGGCAGCATGTTGACCGGAACAGTGGTTGCATTTTTCCTCCGTTTGTGTACAGTCATCGTCCCTGTGTCCGGTTTGAGCACATTTGGAGCATACCTGGGTGTTACGGCAGGCCTTACCAGTGTGTCCAAACCTTTGGCAGTTGAAACATCGCATGGGAAATGGAACGTATGTTTTCGTTTGGACTCTCTCATATCCTACCAAGACATGAGTGGGCCTAACAAGTCCGTCAAAGGTCAGTACAGCTGTAGTTGATCGTTTTCGTTCTCCGTCTGCGGTCCTCCTATTAAAGACGAAGGCATCGACGACTCCTTGATCTTTCATGTGGTACTTAATTTCGTCATTACTCATCCCCTGGAATTCGTAGCTGTTAACTACAGCCTTACAGGTATTGAGAAATGCTGGGATATACGGTTCCACTATAGTTGAATGAAATGTTTTCAGATTCAAGGCGTCCCTCATTTGCTTAGCGTCTTTAACAGTAACTTGGAGTTCGCCTTTTCTTGTCTTTCGGACTTTCTCCACGTCCCCTATCTGATCCTTAATGGCCTTCTGGATAATGAACCCATTAATTTTGTCAAACGAGGTGGACGTGTCAACAGTCCGAAAGTGGATTACTCTGGCCTTCTCAGTTGACACTTCAATGTTACGTCTTTGTTGTGTGTTTTGGTCGGTGGTCGTTACATTGTCTTTGTCTGTCATTGGTCTTGGCAGTCGTGGGTCATTATGATTGGTCTCCCGCCTCTGCTTGTCCCTGCCTGGACGAGTAGAGGGGGGCTTGTTGATTCCCCTCCCAGAGGGCATGGTTGGGGTGGCTGGGAACCACCCCTTGGGTACAGTTTTAGTTGTTTTTTTACATATACTGATGTTGGTGCACTAAGGTTATGTAAGGCCCTTAGTGCAAAAAAAAAAAACACTTTTACTTAAGGGCGACCCCCGAACAGTGGTGTGCCTGCACGATCACAGACGTCACTGCTGGATTGGCCCAGGTTATTTCCCCGACCCCCACTGGATACACACAATCCCACTCTGTGAGGTGTGCACCACTGGGGGGGCTCTAGCACGAATACTGAAGTATGGAAAAATCAGCAGGTGCCTTGGCCAGGGTAAGTGATAGAAAAAATGTAGTGAAGAGAGAAAGCCCTCCTACCACGTCTGGAAG
This sequence comes from Homarus americanus, assembly GCF_018991925.1. NCBI lineage: Eukaryota > Metazoa > Arthropoda > Malacostraca > Decapoda > Nephropidae > Homarus > Homarus americanus. The sequence continues at coordinate 703,621 of NW_024736650.1, forward strand.
GACAACAGTTAGCGCTTCCTTCGCAGTTGTGTGGGTCACTCACACTAACTGTGGGGAGGGAAGGCTAAGGTTGTCAGTCCTGAGCGCTCGTGAGGTGTCAAAAATTTGGACAAATGACAGACTCACTTTTAATATGAAATTGCTGTTGAACAGCGAGAATCAGTGCATATGCACAAGATCCAGTAGGCTATGGCGTATAGAAACCGTTACGGGAGAATAGCTATTCCCTCAAGAATGTGAGTCTCCTCCTGTGTCGAGTCAGCCTCTGACCACTAGTTAACACGCAGTCAATTAGTAAGCACACGAGTCATGAGATGGCTCCTGATTGGTGGAAAACCATCTCCGGCTGTTAGGGGTGCCACCTACGACAGGTGACGTCTACCCTAATCCTGTGGTTCTAAAACAGTCTTACTCCCAGAATTTTAAACACCATCTACCGCTGAAGAGGATAGTCGTGTTTCAACCCCATTTAAAAAAAAAGAGTCCTGAAGGACACCGCACTACAGTACTTGGCGGGGTGATGTGGTATTTAAAACTCCGGGTGTAACTCTCACCACCTCGGCGACTTGTTCTCCCTGCCTACTCTGTAATCTGTGCACCGGGGGATGTACTGGCCAGCTATTTGTAATGTGTATTAGTACAGCTGAGTACATTATTATTCACACTTGTATATATGTTATGTGTTAATTATGTTTTAAGAATATTATATAAAAGTCAATTACATATTTTTTCATGTCCTAATATTTACAGTATACTGTGTTGGGTGTTGTCATGTCAACCATGAGCGTGGTGTCAAAAACTCAATTAAGAAAAATAATGCTGTAATAACTAAACCTACAGTGAAATTTAATAACTAGAAAAGTTCAAAATACAAACAGATTGTCATTTGCTACGTAATTGGGCATGAGTAGTACAAAGTACAATAATTAAATGATTTCCGTCAAAAAGCCCCTAGACACACACAGGTAAAGAAATCATTTAAATTTTGAAATTAAAATAAAAGTAAAAGATAAAGTAAAGGAACTTAATACATTTTCTTTCTTAGTTACTCAGTTAAGGTAACAGTATGATGAAACCAGGTAGGATTATTCCGGATGACAGAAGTTTAAGCTTATCAGAGAAAACATGAAAATTGCTGAAATCGATATTCAGTAAAAGTGGTATGGGTACCAATTCAGAAGTAATGTTTGATACAAATGCAAGATGATGGTGAGTAGCCAAGGTTGTGATTGCATTACTGCTGAACTCACAATAGTTTGTTGCTATATGATAACCTTCCACTACTAAATGTTTACTTACACCCTGGCACATGAGTATTATACTGGTTTGCTTTGTAAAATTAAAATTTTTGCACATTATTGACAAGCGCGTGAAACACTAACCTATGAAGTATTGGAGTGTGTTCACATTGTTTCAGAGCTGTAGAAGCATTAGTTTGTATTATAGCTAGTTCACAAGTAGCTTCTGCAGCAGGGGTGAAAGCGAAAGCACAAACAGGACATAAATGTAAGTGCAAGTGTGCTGACGTACTGTAGTGGATCTCTCCCCTACAACAGCGTAGCCGTATCCCATAGCAACGGAGTTCAACCACCGGTGAGGTTCACACGAGGGTGGGGGGGGGTCGACGAATACCCTAGCAATGGAGTCTAGCAACCGGAGAGTTCCCACGGGTTTACTCCCGTCTGCTGTGTATATGAGCCCCTACTCTCGCCGTGTGGGGCATCAACCAGCTCTAGGCACCAGCCTTCATAATAAATAAGCTTAAAATAATCCAACATAATGTCTTAGCATGGATCCCACAAAGAGCAAGCGAATTATATAACACATACCGTAACATAGACCCAGATATTATTCTCATCAATTCGCATGGTAAGAAAAACTCAGAATAAATAAAACTATTTAACTACACAGTCTACCAAAAAAAACAATCAAGACACACTACATGATGGAATTGCCATAGCCATCAAACGAAACATACAACACAAGATACACGACTCATTTCAAGAAAACTTTCTGGCTATCGAAATTAACTGCCCAACAGGACCTATTATAATCGGCACCTGTTACCTCCTCCGAGAAGACCCATATTCCCACTAGCAGACATGCTCAAACTCCTGAGAAGAAACATACCAGCATATTTCTTGGGTGATTTAAATGCACGACATCGCGTCTTGGAGCACCAGGACAACAACGCCGTGGGCAAGATTTTAAACACATTACTGAGTCACGGCAACGCAATACACCTTGGCCCGGAATTCCCCACATACATCAGAGCAGGTCAAATCGGACATTCAGACATAGTACTAACAAACCAGCATCACCATCTTAACCTGCAAATGGAACTCGGCCCAATAACCACCAGTGACCATCTCCCTATCGTAGCCACACTCTCCACGTCGCCAATACAGATCCCTGCCAGGATGAGATACAGCTACAGCCGGTCCAACTGGGAGGAATTCCAAAAGGAGTTAAGCAACCACCAAATAACCCAACTAAACAACAAACACACCTCCCAAATAGACAGCACACTGGAGACATGGTACGGAAACGTGATCCAAGCAATGGAACACCACATACCCACGACCACTCACCGCACATTACCACATCCCCAATACTCACATCAATCAAGAATTCTACAGACACAGTTCAGTAATTTATTCAAATTAATCCTAGAACATGGATGGACGCCAGAATACAAAATACAATATTACACCATACACGAACAACTAAGAAACATGTCCAAAGAAGCATACGTGAATAACTGGGAGAAATTAATAGCAGACACAGAAGCAATTTACCACAACCCGAAAGAATTCTGGCGAAAAATTAAAAACCTAATGGGAATCTCCAGCAACGAATCAAACTACATTTTAAATAGCAACCAAATCAAATTAACTGAACCCAAAGAACAAGAACCTGAATTCAGGAAATACTGGAGCAAAATTTTTCAAATAAGCCAAGAAGACAACCTGAACTTCTGTATGAATACCGAGCAACAGGTAACCAATCACATGACACACACAACCCACATCTGGGAACCAAGTCCCAGCATAGACACAAACGCTCTGGAAGATCTTTCCACACTGGTCAAACCAATCACCGCAGAGGATATTCAGAAAACAATAATCAGTTTCAAGAACAAGGCCCCGGGCATCAGTAAAATAAACAAACCCATACTCCAGCATCTACCAATCAACATGATACTCCAACTCAGAAACATTTTTAATGCAGCACTTGCCTCTGGCTACTTCCCAAGGAAATTTAAAACAGCAAGCATCAGACTTATACCAAAACAAGGTAAATCCCCAATCCAAGTATCAAATTACAGACCAATCTCTCTTCTAGAAACACCGGGAAAAGTCCTAGAAAAAATAATTAACCACCGACTGAGAACACACCTCGAATTTGAAGAGAAGTACAACCCCAGACAGCACGGATTTAGAAAACATAGAGGAACCCATACAGCCTTAGCCCTAATTTACGAAAACATAGCAAACGCGATGCACAACAAGGAGCAATGTAACGTAGTATTAAGGGACGTAGCAAAAGCATTCGACAAGGTCTGGCACCTAGGGCTCAAATACAAAATTACCACCCAAGAGCTTCCCAACAACTTTACTTCCTTTCTTTGCAACTTCCTCGACAATAGAGAGGCCAAAATTATCATAGGTAACCACATAGGCCCAAGCTTCAAATTATACAGCGGAGTACCACAGGGAAGTAACCTCTCGCCCACACTCTACACAATATATACGGCGGACATGCCACCTCCTATACACGGAGAATACGTCGCTTATGCTGATGACGTCACCCAAATCATCCGACATCCAGGCAAGGGCAAACAGATGATGGCACGGAAAACAGCCCACGCCATCGAGCAAATCAACGAATATGAAAAAAAGTGGAAAATTCAAACCAATACACAGAAACTAATGATAATACACATTGCCAAAATAAACCCTGCACCAATCACAGTCAACAACGTACCTATACAATACTTCAACGAAGGCAAAATTTTCGGACTCACAATAACAAGAACAGGCATAGCAAAACACGTAAAACAACGCAAACAGACTGCCCAATCACAACTCACGAAACTACGATGATTCAGCAAAATGGACACCAAAACTCAACTACATCTATACAAAAGCACTTGTCCGCCCTCACCTAGAATATCCACCAATACCACTCAACACGATCAGCAAATCCAGCCAACTTAAACTTCAAGCAGTACAAAACAAAGCTATCCGTAGAGCATCAAAGCAACTCCCGCCATACACCACCAAAATACAAGAACTTCACGAATTATACAATAACGAACCACTGAACATACGTACACACAGCCAAGCACAGAGAATATGGATCAAACTTGAAGAGATGGAGGACCCATTATTCTCCAAGTTAAAAGAAGAAGGAACTACTATAACACACAGCTGGTGGCCCAAGAGCCTCCATGCTGACATAGCAGAACAAGACCCACTTTACACATATATGTGAACAAATAACACCACCATCGGACAAACAAAAATTAACACCCATTACAATAATGAATACCTAGCTAGCTTAGCTTCCCTCCCCCCCCCCAACTCCCTCCCTTTAGCGGGCGGGCGTGTGCTGCGTGCGGCCACCACCCCATCATTTCAACTCGTCTCCGCTAGGTGGACAGCCCACCTGCTATCTACCCCTCCCACTCTTCTTCCCGTTTCCATGCTTTACTTCTCTCTCTCTCTCCTCTCCTTTCCCAGTGCAAAGTCATTTGCCACTTTACTTCATTATCATCATCATCATGTGGGGCATTCAACCTGGAGGCCAGCAACATGCAACATCTCCTCTAATGAAGCTCCTGCACAGCTGCACAGCTACTGAGTGCTGGACAACATAACGTAACCCTACATTACAATTAACGAAAAATCTTCTGAAACCACAATTAATTCAGTTTGGTTGTTAAGAACCAAAGGGTCGTCATTTGCCTTCAATGGAAATGGTTCCAAATGCCATGTACTAAATTTCTTCTGTGATTTTCGTGGAATGTGTGTTAGTATTTCCTCTTGCGTTAAGGATGCTTCACGTCGTGCTCCTGAAACATAGGAGTTAGATGATAGTCAGTTTCAGCTACAGTATATGTAAAACGACAATAAGTTGACAGACCGGCAACGGCTATGTATCTACACGACCTAAACCAGCATTCACGAAATCAGCTATGAGCCTATCCTTGGTAACTGCCAGAGTATTCCCTCTTCATACGCGCGTTTTGAAGTGAGATGGTTTGTCGAAGGGATGTAGTGATGGTCGACTGTTGTTCGAGATCTTGCAGGGTGTAAATATCTGTTTCAAAGTGGACAGCTATTGACCTCAGGTGCACAGGCATGGGCACTAATCCATGGAGATGGTACTTGACAGTTACGGCGTCTTCCACTTCAAGTACTTTGCCGAGTGGAGCAACTAGAGTTTCTGGTTTGATGATGTTTGCTGGGGATGCGGCTGCTGCTACATCGCTCCATGCCAACATAAGTAGCGATATCCAAGCCATGCCTGAAAGCGGCGAGGATAATTAATTTTTCTTGTTTGCTGATCACAGTTTTTGACGATACATGTTGTCTATTTTTGTGTCGTGTTGAGCAACTTTCGTAGTAGAAGTAAGATCTAATTGACTGCCATTTGGGGTTCCTACTAAGTTTCTGCTGATTTTTTTTTTTCATTCAATCTACATGTACTATGTCTGTGACGTTTGTCTTTGGCTCAACTACTTGGAATTTGTTTCCATTTTCTTTCGCTTTAATCAGGAAAAGACATGTGAATTTAGGCGAAAGTTTTGATATGCGGTCCGGTACTTTTATCATTACAGGCTTTGTGTTTGTATGTTGCTTGTAGATCATTTCAGCACGTGATGCTGCTAAATGTTTTCGTACTTTTCCATGGATGCTTGTGAAGACATCGATTTGCTTCTTGGCATAGTCATCCATGTTGTACACAGGTTGTGGGGTTCCTGCTAATTGATTATAGGTCAAACGTTTATCGGTGATTTAACCTTAAAGGTATTGGTAGATCCATCGATGGATGCTGCTACTTGTGGAAGCCAGTCCTCCCAGGAACTGTGCATCGGATTCACCACGTGTCGGAGAATCTCAAGAATTTTACGATTTGTACGCTCGCCCAACCCATTTGAGGATGGATGGTAGGCGGTTGTGAAGGTTTGTGTGATGTATTGTTGACATAATGCTGTTAAAAGTTCATTCTTAAATTCTGTCCCGTTAGCTAAGAGTATCAATCTAGGTGTAGAAAAAGTACAGATGAGATGAGTGACTAACACATGAGCCACTGTTTCGGCAGACTTGTTGTGCAATGGTGCTAGTACCATGAATCTGGAGAAGTGGTCAACATACACAAGTTTGTGATTAGAGTCTTGGTGACTTTTTGGTAGTTGCAATAAATCGATTGCAACTGTATTCCATGGACGTTCAGGCGTTGGGTATTCTAAGACTGGAGCGGGATCCAGCGTTGTTTCCTTGTGTTTTGCATAAGATAAACAGTTAAACACTTAGCAATGTGATGCTCTATGTCGTTCCTCATAGTTTTCCAATATTCTCGTCTAATTTCTGTTAGACATCTGTCTCGCCCCGAATGCCCAGCTTGGGGTGCATCATGGAAGAGAGTAAGGATGTTTTCCTTTAGTGATGTGGGAATAACAATTTGAGAGATTGACTCTTGTTGTGTTTTTACTGAGCGATACAGTATGTCATGCCGTAGCTCAAACTGTGAGAGGGTAGAGGTAGCTTTGGAAAATTCACCTCGTCTCTTGATTCTAAGGCATAGATTACAATTGGACCTCAGTGGATCCTGTAGTTGTTCAGCCCTAAACTGTGATAGGGTGAACGCGGGTAGTGGCGTGACAGGAGCTATGTGTCTAGATAGCAAATCAGCTACCATGTTTGCACGACCCGGCAAATACTTGAAATTGGGTGAGAACTCCTGTATGATAAGATGTCAGCGCGCAAGACGCCCTGAGGGGTTCTTCCCATTCAATAATTCTGTCACGGCTACCTGATCTATGTGGACTGTGATTGGATATCCAAAAAGGAGATCCCGAAAAAGCTTGAGAGCCCACGTTACAGCTAATGCTTCCAAGTAAGAAGCTGAATAACGTATTTCTACATCGTTGAGGGTGCGACTGGCGTAAGCTATTACACGCCAATTCCCTCGCTGATGAGGAACAGATGTTGTGTGTCTGAGTGAAAATGGACGAGTGAAATGTTTGCCACTTGAGTACTACCTTAAGCACAGTCATATTAGGTAGTCTCACGATGTCGTCGTTCTCAATAGAACTGGAGGACCTATAACTTTGTCAAAAGTGATGCTGTTTAGGTAATTTCCTTATTTACGACAAAGCAGTCGTCGCACAGCCAATAGAATTACCAATAAATAGTGTAATGCAAGGGGAAGCGACCGAAAAACCATATATTGTAGATAAATTAGAGTTAATAGCACCACACATAAGAGTAGTCAATCATCCTCAAGGCAAACGTGAGCTTTAGAATTACTAGCTGAGTTCAAGGAAATCATAGCATTACCTGGAGAACCCCTAGGTAAAACAACGTTGACAAACCATCACATTCCACTCAAGCCGGACACTCACCCGATCTACATATCAGCATATTGGTTACCCCACAGCCTGTAGTCGAAGAAATGGTACAAGAAATAGTGGAACAAGAGGTAATCCAACCTTCCTCATCACCATGGAACTCGCCTCTATTCCTAGTTCCCGAGAGAGATGGAGGATGGAAACCAGTCATAGATTTTCGACCAGTCAACCCAACAACTGTACCAGACAAGTTCCCAATGTCTGTCGTAGGAAAAGACAACGCCGTCTTCAGTAACCTAGTTTTGGTAGCGGTTACTGGCAAATTCCCTTACATAAAGAATCCCGCGAGTTTACTGCATTTAGTACACCAATGGGACATTTCGAATTCTTATGAATGCCATTTGGTTTGAGAAATGCACCGCTAACATTCCAAAGAATGATAAATACTTTGTTTGCCGGAATGATAGGTAACACAGTCTATGCCTATCTAGATGATCTTATCATAGTAAGCAAAGATTTATAGTCATTTAAAGAAACTACTAGATGTCTTCACAAAGCTACAAATAGCTGGATTTAAAGTGAAACTTTTCAAATGTGAAGTTTTATATCCAGAATCCAATTTCTAGGACAAGTAGTTGGTTGCAACGGTATACACAGAGTAAGATTGTAAGGTAAAGGCAGTGAAGCAGTTTCCTTGTCCCAAGAATGCAGATCAACTTCATCGTTTCCTGAGATTATCAAGATATTACCATTCTTTCATTGAAGGTTATGCCAAGTTTGCCTCACCACTGACTAGACTCCTCGAAAAGGACATAGAGTATAAGTGGAACAAGGAACAAGAGGACAGTTTTAATGCCCTTAAAAGTGCCTTAACGACCGCTCCGGTGTTAGCCTTTCTGGACTCAACCAAACCATTTACTATGTGCACCGATGCCTCCGGACTAGGGCTAGGGGCTGTGTTCATGTAAACTGACCCAGCACTCAGAACTTTTGGTGAAGTGGACTCCCCGTCGTGAAGTGGACTCACCCGTCGTCCTCTTGCAGGGCGTCTTGTGGTTGCTAAGCGACCGCACTCAAGGGAGGGGAGGAACGCTTGCGGACCGACCTTGGGAGGGCAGCCTGAGGCAAACCCCCCACCACACCTCACCTCCACCTGAGATCAGCTGTACCACTGGGAGGGACGATTGAGGCATCCACCCACCCCACCCCCACCTGAGACCAGCTGTGCCGTTTTCTATTAAGACGATCCACTCAGTAAATAGGTATTTAGTAATTCATA
>NW_024736650.1:712578-744266 GCF_018991925.1 Homarus americanus
TTGTATAGATATGTACATACCAAGATATGTGTTCATGCCCACACCAGGACTCTTAAGGTTACCATTCATTGTACCATTTATTCACATGTTCAGACATTACATATTATTATAGCATGTCTGATGTCCATGCTTATGTCTAATGCCTATGTTCATTTAATATCATGTCCTGATGTACTATGTCTGTACTGCTACTAGTTTAGTAATTAGAAGACTTACGCTGTCCTAGGAATGTCTAGCAACTCCCCTTGCCTGGCTAGCCACTTCTCAGACCACTTCCTACCTAGCCTACGGTCTGGGGTCCCTAGTAATCGCCCTGTATCGGCTATTATCACGCCCAGCCTTGTACCACTTATTGAATATACCTACTGCTCGTGCCCTGGAGTTTCAAGAACCTTGTCTAGGATTACATCCACCACACCACAATACGACAGTTAACCGGCTAGAACAGGATCTACTACCGTCTCTGGGCGTGAGAGAGGCCAGCCAGTTGTTTGATGAATCAGCTGATCTGCGCTCGACCTCTGAGGTAGTTACAAGCTCAGCCATCTATTATCATCAACAGGTTGAGTCATTGTTGAATAACTTGGTGACTAAGTGAGTGTTATTCATTTGGGTGAATATTTATATAAAGCAAAGGTGCCCACAACACTTGGCCCACATCATCTGCCTACACAACACTTGGCCCACAACACCTGCCCACAGAACACTTGGTCGACAACACCTGTTCACACAACACTTGGCCTACAACATCTGCCCACACAACACTTGGCCCACAACACTTGGCCCACATCATCTGTCCACACAACACTTGGCCCTCAACACTTGGCCCACATCATCTGCCCACACAACACTTGGCCCACAACACTTGGCCCACAACGTCTGCCCACACAACACTTGGCCACACCTTACTCCAAATGTAACCTTCTATATAGAATGAATCATTTGCCTGGTGTCATAGGCAGATTGCAATATTTAACTTTATTTCACCAAACCAAACTTAATCAGCCAAAAGCTTGCCATAACCAGGCTAATCTTAACACTCACCTTAACTTCGTCATTTTTTTTAGAGCTCACCACCACGATTTGCTGACCAGATGATGAGAACCTTCAGAATTAGGGTGTCAAGATAAAGCTCGGATATTCTAACCGATGTTCACTGTAGCATGTGTTTTTTTTAGATGTGGCATGTGTGTGTATGGGATTTAGTGACATGCAATCCGAACGTATGGTGATATAAATATGGATTTGCTTGTCTAGATATGACTCAAAGGCTGTTGGTTCACTCTTTATTGTAAGTTAGGCTTGGAATAAAACGTGGCCAAATGTTGTGGGACTAGATGTTGTATGACTAGGTGTTGTGTGGGTACGTAACGAGTGACTCGGTGCTGTGTGGCCAAATATCATGGCCATAATTTATGTGGCGAAGTGTTTAGTGATTACAATTTGCTTGACCAATTGTTGTGTTTGACCAGATGTCATATGACCAAGAGGAGTGTTACATAGTGGGTATATGGCAAGTGTTGTGAGAGTACTGTAGGTGTTATGACCTATTCTGTTACGTGTAGGGAAAACATTGTGTTCATGTTATGTAGGATTAGGTTTTCCTCGACTATGTGTAAAGTGGCTAGGTGTTGTGAAGCCTGTATAAGGGAGGAAGATGCAGAAACAAATAAACATCAGACCGACGCAGGGAGTATGCTTGTTTAACTGTTATTATGTCCCACTGAAACAAAAGGTATTGTCCAGCGATGAGTTGCGTGAGAAGGTATTGTGTAACCAGGGGTTTTGCGCTCAACAGTTTTACAGGCTATTGTTATATTGTCAGGGTTTGTATGGCTACATCTTCCCTGATCACATGTTGCGTGCCAGGTGATGTGTGTGTGCGTGTGTGTGTGTGTGTGTGTGTGTGTAAGAAGCCATCACAAGATTGTTATTTAATTTAGAAATTAGTGTTATTCAATATAACTATTACACTAAGAGCATGTTCGGAATCCCAGGCTCGCTAGAAATTAATTCCATTTGGATAGGTCATGCGATATTTACTCATATGACGCCAACCCCCGCTTCTATCTCGATCACGCGGTTATGACTGTGTGATAAGCCGCTGTACGACGTAGTTTCTCAGACCTGCTATAATAAATTCCACATGTATTGATCACGAGGTTATGCCCATAAGGCGTTACATGACCCAAGTCGTCACGTGACTATGAGGCGTCTTAAGGCATCGCTATCCCCAGCCGTTTTCTGGAAGCGTGAGTTAGTCAGTCTGATGTCATTGGCAGAGACTCAGTTTAGACATCTAGACCTTACAGCAAGTAAGGTCTTTGTCTAGGTAAGCTCTGTACATAGTATTGTTAATACAGAGAACAACACTGCACAAAACTATATTTCATCCCTTCTCAACTTAAAAGAAGAAATAGAAGGAGAGTGTGTATGAAGCTGGACATTGGTAATATCCGTAACCAGGAAGAAAGAACAATTACCAGTCAAACCCTTTTAGGACTCAGAAAATACTAAAAACCCTCAAAAGAAAAATACAGCTACATGTGTGTGTGTGTGTGTGTGTGTGTGTGTGTGTGTGTGTGTGTAATAGTAATAATAATAATAATTAACGGTTTATTGAAAAATTTCTGCAGCCCGAAGGCTGAAAATATACATTGGACATAAATGACTTATTACATACATTGGTGGTTTAGCAAAAGCCTTCATTAGAGAAAGGTAAAGGAACATACAGTGAAAACACAGATTAATGTAGGTGTTGAACAGCAAACTCGTAGTGTAGTAACTCCCTCCCAGATGGTGTTAGGAGGAACTCACGTGGTGTAGTAGTTCCCTCAGATGGTGTTATGAGGGACCTGGCGTGGTGTAGTAATTCCCTCACAGATGGTGTTATGAGAGGCCTCACGTGGTGTAATAATTCCCTCACAGATGGTGTTATGAGGGACCTCACGTGGTGTAGTAATTCCCTCACAGATGGTGTTATGAGGGACCTCACGTAATGTAGTAACTCCCTCACAGATGGTGTTAGGAGGGACCTCACGTGGTGTAGTAATTCCCTCACAGATGGTGTTATGAGGGGCATCCCGTGGTGTAGTAATTCCCTCACAGATGGTGTTATGAGAGGCCTCACGTGGTGTAATAATTCCCTCACAGATGGTGTTATGAGGGACCTCACGTGGTGTAGTAATTCCCTCACAGATGGTGTTATAAGGGACCTCACGTAATGTAGTAACTCCCTCACAGATGGTGTTATGAGGGACCTCACATGGTGTAGTAATTCCCTCACAGATGGTGTTATGAGGGACCTAACGTGGTGTAGTAATTCCCTCACAGATGGTGTTATATGAGTGAGGTGTGGTCCCAGGCCTTCCTATCGTAAACGGATTAACACATCCCTGGTTGTTGTTGGGTCTCACGGGCAGTTATCACTGGGTACCTGGGACCTCACTGTGTGAAGTTTAACTTGGTTATGACTCGGCTGTTACTGTTGAGTTGTACAACTTGTTATCACTGACTTAAGCACTGTTTACCACTGTTCATCTCTGTTCAACACTGGTTCCATTCCGCTCCAAAATGAAATTGTAACTTCTGGCGAGAACTTGTTGATATTCCAGTGGGGAGGAGGGTTCAGGGGAAGGAGTTGGTATGGGCCAAGTTAACAGTTGACCTGGCTGCTCCCGGAGGAGCGCCAGGTACTTCTTGACCCTTCGGTGTGTGTGTGTGTGTGTGTGTGTGTGTGTGCCAGTAAGGTCATCCTTATGCGGTCGAAAACAGAGTTTAAATCGCAGATCCAAACAAAAACAAACCAAACAACCTCTTATGGTCGCTGTATGGAATATTTGGACCCTTCTAGATACTGGCACAAATGAGCATCCTGAAAGAAGAACTGCCCTTGTGGCAAAAGAACTGGCTAGGTATAGCATCGACATAGCAGCCATCATTGAGTCCCGGCTCCCAGATGAGGGCCAGCTCACAGAACGGGGGTCTGGCTATACCTTCTTCTGGAATGGTAAGCCTCCTGCGGAGAGAAACTGCATTTATGGAGTTGGTTTTGCCATCTGCCAACGCATCCTACACAGGCTAGCTGAAATACCTATTGGGATCAACGAGCGCCTCATGACGCTTCGAATCCCACTGAATCACTCACGCCATGCCTTTTTCAACAGTACATGCGCCCCAACACTGGACGCAGAGGATGACATCAAGGAGGCCTTCATCGCCAACCTTGACAGAGTGTTAACCTCTATCCCCAGAGAAGACAAGGTTGTGCTCCTTGGCGACTTCAATGCCAGAGTTGGCAGAGATGCTAGCATTTGGCAGGGAACCATAGATAACTGGACTAGGCAAGTGTAATGCCAATGGCCTACTCCTCCTTAACAAGTGTGCTGCTCATAGCCTCACTATCACCAATACCTTGTTTAGGCAGGCCGATAATTTCAAGGGTTCGGGCAACACCCACGATCCAAACAATGGCATCTTATTGACTACATCATTGTCAGAGAAAGAGATCGCCGAGATGTCCTCATCACCCGTGCCATGCGTGGCTCAGACCAGTGTGACACTGATCATCGACTTGTCAGAGCCTAGCTCTCACTTCACGTCGCCCCAAAATTTCGAAGGCAGCAAGCCTACGAGTAATACATACCAGTAATAGAAGCTCCAAAAGTTGTTGGTAGCGAAAATCAGAGCGGGGAAGATGACAGAGAAAGTAGCAGGGGGTTAGGAAGGGAATTGTAGTTGGAGAGATACAGCCGTGGCTTGACATGACATGCGTTACGCAGAGCATATGAATTGGGTTTTTGTCTGTGTGATCCTCGGGTCACCACTCCACCGGATTGTGTTAGATACGAGTAATAGAAGCTCCAACAACTTTCCCTGAACACGAATTCGCAACTTTTCGATTTACAACAGGTACCTACTTTCTGCAAGGAACAAAGTGAGCTAGGAAGAGTGTCCAAACAACTTTCCGCTGGCCCGGGATTCGAACCCGTGACATCTCGCTTGCGAGGCAAGAGCGGTACCGCTCTACCACCAAGTAAGTAGATACAAGTAATAATAAAATAATAAGCTCCAAAAGTGACATGACATAAAGGCTAGTGACAGGGGGGGAAGGAGGTTCAGGGGAAGGATAAAGGGAGGATTGAAGGAGAGGAAAGGTGCAGTGGTTTCAACACCGCTTGAGTGAGGGGGTAGGCAATGTGAGGGGGTAGGCCGAGGGTGGGCGGGAGTAGGATCGGGCTGGCAATGGGCCAAGCGTGGGTGGTCCGATTGTCGTCAAGAGCTCAGGCTGTGTTGGCGAAGCGGAGGAAGAACCGCCCCGCCACGGCGGCGGCGGCGCAAGCAGAGAAGCGCAGGGGGGAGGACGCATGGGCACCACTCACTCAAAGAAAGACAAGGGAGGGGAAAACGGAATGTAGTTAGTGTAGGTTATGTATATAAGCTATTGTGCCGAGTAGCAACCCTGTATATAAGCTACTGTGCCGAGTAGCAACCCTGTATATAAGCTACTGTGCCGAGTAGCAACCCTGTATATAAGCTACTGTGCCGAGTAGCATTTATATATATCATCACGTGGCAACACTGCACGTTATGTGGCAACATTGCCCCGAGGCTGCCATATGGCAAGGCAGCCTCAGTCTGACTTTGTGAGCCGTGCATGGCACACGCGAGTCACCACTTGTATTTCTCTCATCCATAATAAACGGACTCAGTGTTACTCAGTGTTTCCCTAGCCATCACTGCATTTTTCAGGGCACACTAGTAACTTTCATGGCGCAGTGAGTAGGATCTGTGGACTTACAAAGTGTGTGAACAATGCCGACAGTTACGTCTGCCGGTGATGGGCGTCGACTCATAGTGTGTTGTGTTGTGTTGCGCTGTGTTTCGCTGCGATGTGCAGTGTTGCGCCGTCACAGTGCGTTTTAGTGACGGTGTCAGTGTTAGTGTCAGTGTATTAGTGTGTGTCTAGAGCTGAAAGTTGAGCATTGGCCTGTTTTTTTGTGGTACCCACGGAGCACGCAGGCGCACACCCTTCTCGTGCGACATCCGGGGGACACTGACGGTCTTGCCGGACCACGCTCCGCTCTCTTAGACACACACACGCACGCACGCACGCACTCACTCACGGACAGAACAGTGGACCATATGCGTGATTTTTGCGGTGTTTATGTCATATATATGTGGTTCGAGCTGTTGAGGCGCCACTTTATATATTAAACAGTGCAGTCCACGCACACACAAAGATGGGAGGTAAGAAGGGACGTCAAGATGGGAGACACGACTCCCCACCACCTTCCCCTCCACCGGGCGCAGACTCTCATCCTCCACCTCCAGTGACGGACATCGCCACAATTCTGAAGTGGATGGACGACCGGGACGAGAGACGCAGAGAGATGGAACTTCAGAGGGAGGAGACACGAAGAGAGGAGGAAAAGTTGCGTTTTGAGGCGCTATTGGCGACCCTGGCGCTAACCCACCCTCCCTCACTTGCAGGTAGCGCGCTTCAAGGCGCCAGTACACTCCCTCCTCCACCACACCAGCGTCCTCCAGGTACTCTTGCTACCCCAACAGCTCCCAAGGCATCTGTTCAACCCCCACCCGCCCTCTCACCAGACGTCACGTTTCAGCTTTTTCGTGAGTGGAGGCGGCGTTGGACAGATTACTCCACGATGGTGGACCTTGACAGCATGCCTCCAAACAAACAGCTCATCCAACTGCGGATGTGTTTGTCGCTGGAGACCCAGAGAGTTTTGGAGCACACGTTGCACGTGCCTCCCGACTCTACCTCTTCAGTGACGGATGTGCTCGACCTTTTACAGGAGCATGTTAAGGGTCGGAACAACAAGGCTTTGCGTCGCCGTGCCTTTACCAGCTGCAAGCAGGCGGAGAACGAATCCTTTGACGACTTTTTTGTACGTTTGAGGAGTTTGTCGGAGGAGATCGACGTCTGCAAGGCGCACAGCCGGGAATATGAGGAAGCCTGGATCAAGCACGGGATCTTGACAGGTGTCAGGCACGAAGAGTTGATGCAGCGACTCATCCCCCTGGACGCTTCCTCCACACTCCAGGTGGTAGTGACTGAATGTCGGTCATAAGAGGCCACCAAGTCCGCCACCTCTGCCTTACGGGCCCCACCTGCTGTGAGAGCTATCTCACAATACAAGAAGGATAAGAAGGCGGCCAACAACGCGAAGGCTGCCACACGTTCTTCCACGTCTCCGCCTAGTGCTTCCTGTGGCAGCTGTGGAAAGCAGCACAGCCCCAAGACTTGCCCGGCCGCCGACGCACTGTGTCGTGGATGTGACCGTAAGGGCCACTGGTCTAACACAGACAGGTGCCCTGCACGAGGCCACAACTGTCAGGCCTGCAGTCGCTATGGACACTACGACAAGTGCTGCCGCCAACCCAAGCCCAAAAGCCCGAGACGAGGAGGACAGCAGCGCACTTCCCTCAGGGTGGTTCGCACGCAGCTCCCTCCAGATGGCTCACGCAGCCCCAAGCAGCAGCGGAGTCACATCAGGAGGGTGGAATCGACCACACGCCCCACGGCTACCCCTTCCCCTACTACCCGCGTCGCCGTCACACACGGTGATGTGTCGGGTCACATCGAGGTGATACCGGACACCGGCGCCGATACTACGGTGATTGGGTTGAAGCACCTCCAGAAACTGGGCCTCACAAAACGCAGCCTGGGACCACCGCCGCAGCTGCAGTACTACAATGCGGACGGTTCCCAGATGCCGGACGCTGTGGGCTCCTTTCAAGCAGAGATCACCTACGGCGACAGGTCGTGTCACGGATGGATCGACGTGCAGCCTACTCTCGCTACACCCTTGTTGTCGTGGGAGCACTGCAAGGAGTTAGGCGTGGTGCCCAGAGACTTTCCCGAGCAGATCCCAGCTGCTCGTTACACCGCCAGCAGGGTGCGTGAGTCGACGAGCGACGCGCCTGGCGCTGCCACACAGAGCTGCCCAGAACCCGCGTCCACTCCCTCCCCGCCTCCACCCAAGTCACGGCTGCTTCCTCTTCACAGCGAGACGTCTCCTTCAGCCGCAAGGGCCTACTTCCTGAAGGAGTACTCGGATGTGCTGGTGACGAAGGAGGCCCTACGGACCGCGCCACTGAAGGCTATGGCGGGTCCGCCTATGAGGATACACCTGCGGGAAGATGCACAGCCGTTTGCCATACACACTCCCCGGTTGATTCCTCTCGCCTTCAGGGATTCAGTCAAGAAGGAACTGGATTCCATGGTGGCCCAGGGTGTCATCGTACCCGTTGGTGACGACCCATCCCCTTGGTGCCACCCTCTAGTCGCTGTGGCTAAGACTAACGGTGGAGTGCGGATTACTACCGACTTGTCTAAGCTTAACAGCCAGGTGTCCCGTCCCGCCTACCCTTCACCCACACCTTTTGCAGCTATACGGAGTGTGGATCCAAAGGTACGGCACTTCTCGACGATGGACGCCCTCTGTGGTTACTGGCAGATCCCACTGAAGAAGGAGGATCAGCCACTGACCACTTTCATCACGCCTTACGGATGCTTCCGCTACTGCCGTGGCCCTATGGGATTCGCTGCTACGGGGGACGCCTTCTGTCTCCGTGGTGACATGGCGTGACCAACTGCGTGAAGGTAGTGGACGACGTCCTCCTTTACGATGAGGACTACCTGACGCATCTTCGCCGCATCGACGAGGTACTGACCAGGTGTAGGACGCACGGCATCACTCTGAATGCCGAGAAGTTCGTCTTGGCCGCACCTGCAGTGTCTTTCTGCGGCTACCGACTCTCAAGGGATGGCATTGCTGCGGACCTGGAGAAAGTTCGCGCCATAGCGGACTTTGCGAAACATGCAAACCTTACGGATCTCAGGTCTTTCATGGGCCTGGTGAACCAGCTGGCAGAATTTTCCCCTGACGTCTCCGCCACTGCCGGGCCTCTCCGCCCCCTGATGAGCCCCAAGAGGACGTTCACGTGGACCCCTGACCACGACCTCGCCTTTCATAAGGTGAAGGAGGCCCTGTCTTGTCCACCTATCCTTGCTACTTTCGACCCAGCGCTCCAAACCGTCCTCCAGACAGACGCCTCGCGCCTGTACGGGGTTGGTTACGCCCTTCTCCAGGATCACGGTGGAGGAAAGTACCGGCTCGTACAGTGTGGCTCTCGCTTCCTCACCGATGCTGAGTCTCGCTACGCTACCATCGAGCTGGAGCTGCTGGCAGTGGTATGGGCCTTATCGAAGTGCAAGTTCTACTTGATTGGCCTACAGCACTTCGACCTCATCACAGACCACAGGCCCTTGGTCCCCATTCTTAACCACTATTCGCTGGACGCCATCGAGAATCCCCGCCTCCAGCGCCTGAAGGAGAAGATTTTGGCCTTCGTCTTCACCGCGGCTTGGCGCGCAGGTAAGGAGTTGTGCATCCCGGATGCCCTCTCCCGCTCCCCAGTCAGCCGCCCTACACCTGAAGACGAGATGCTCAGCACCGAGGCCGGTTTCTCCGTCAGCAACATCGTCACCTTGCAGGCCGTACAGTCCCTCGCCAGCACCCAGGCCTCAGTGTCGCCACCGGACAGCGATCTGGCCCTTGAGGAACTACGGACCGCGGCACGCGACGACCCCTCCTACACTCAGCTCTTGGAGAGTGTGAGGACTGGGTTCCCTCGGGACCGTTTTGACCTCCACAACGCCCTACGCCCGTATTGGAAGATACGTGAGGACCTCTACGCAGATGGGGACCTCGTCCTGTACGGTGCCCGTGTGGTCGTCCCTGCAGCTCTCCGTCGTCGCGTTCTGATCCGCTTACACGACAGCCATCGTGGAGCAGAGGCCACCAAGCGCCGCGCAAGGCAGGCTGTGTACTGGCCCGGCATTGAAGCGGGTCGGTATGTTGATTTGTGTTTAGATAGGATTGCTTAGGGGGGATTGTTGTGTGTAGATAAAGGAAGGGGTGGAGGTGGGGGGAGGGGTAGACATTGTCAGTAAGGATTGTAGGTATGGATATGTAGTTGGAGGAGTTTAGTTTTTATTTATTTATTTATTTATTTTTATTATTTTTTATCGGGGGGGCTTTGGAGGTCGGTTAAGTTTATTTATGGTGTGGTAGGATTGCTTAGGGGTGATTTGTTTTGTGTGGTTAAAGGAGTTGAGTTGAGTTAAGTTTTGTTTATTTATTATGTTTATCATTTTTACTTATTTGTTTATTTTATTTTTTATTTGTATTTTTTGTTTTTTTTTGGTGGGGTGGAAGGGGGTTATTTAGTAAGTTCGGGTATGATAAGTTTTTTTTTTGGGAGGATTGTAGGTTTGGTTTGTGGTTGGTTGAGTTGGGTTATTATTTAATTTATTTTTTTATATATATTTTGTTTTCCCTTGGGCTTATACAGATCTTCTGCGTTTGCGGAGAGGGCTTTTGCAGGTATTGTGCACTTCCCACGGGGACCTTATTGGTGTCACTTCCTCTGCAAGGACAGCCCCATTCCTTGAGGGAGTACAGCCTCATTCATTGAAGCCCGAGCAGCGTCACTTCTGCAAGGACAGCCCCGTTCCTCGAGGGAGGATAGTCTCAATCTTTGGGGGAGAGGGCTTGTGTACAGGTACTATGCACCCCTCCCGGCTAAGGGAAGCGTCCAAGTCATCTGTGTTAGTATGGGATGGGTATGTTAGGTTTTTAATTTTGGGGGAATGTTGGTTTTTTATTTTTTAGTTTTTTTTTGTGGAGGGGAGGGGGTTGTTAGTGAAGGTTGGGTAAGTTGGGTTTTGTTTTTTGGGGGGTGGTTGTTTGGAATGCTTAGGTGCTGGTTGAGTTATGTATAGGGGGGTAGTTTTTTTTTTTTTTTTTTTAAGAGATTGGGTGAGTTGGGTTTTTGCTCAGGAGGGTTGTTTGAGTGTAAGTTTGGGGCGTTGGATTTTCATTCGGGGGAGGGTGGAGGGTGGTGGTTGTTCGGTATGACTGGGGCATGGTCAGGAGAGGATTTTTTTAACTGATGTTGGGTGAGTTAGGTTAGGTTAGGGAGGCGTGGTTGGGTGTGGGTTTGGAGGTGTTTGGTATGATTTGATTTGGGGAGGTTGTTGGGTATGGTTACGGGGGAGTTAGGTTTTGATATGGGGGTGGTTGTTTGTTGGGTTTATGTTAAGGGGTGGTTGTGTTGTGTATAGGGAAGGGCATCGGATAGCTGTATCTGGCTGTTACTAATATAGGGGAGGTGGGTAGGGTGTGTTTGGTCTGTTTTGTATGGAGGGATTCCTGTTTCTGAGTCTGTGTGGGAGTATGATGTTGTCGAAGTATTCCTGCCATTGAGGGTAAGAAGTGAGGAGTGTTTCTATTTGCTGGTCTCCTAGCTGTTTCCAGTAGATGTTGAGTGGAGGGATGGAGCTGAGTTCATGTAGGTGTGTATTTGGGGTGAAGGATGACCAGTGTGTGTTATGGATGAATCTTAGTGCTTTGTTTTGTATGACTTGAAGTTTCTTGGCGTTTGTTGGTGTTGCTAGCTGGAGTGTGTTAGGTGCCTATGTCAGTAGTAGGCGTATGAGGGCTTTGAATAGGTGTGTTTTGGTTTTGATTGATGCGGTTCTGAATCTGTGTATATTTCCGAGTGATTTGTTTGCGATTGCTGACTGCGTCTTGATGTGGTGTGTCATGGTGAGGGTGTTGTTGAATGTGACTCCTAGGGTTGTATTTGTTTGTTTGACAGTTATGGGTGTAGGGTTGTCGATGTAAGGGTTTAGGTACATGTGACGTGGTTGGCGTGATTTGTGCTTTGTTAGGGTTAGTTTATATTCGCCATAGGAGTTCCCATCGTGTAACTTGTTCTAGCTCCCTGTGTGCTTTGTCTGTTAGGTGGTCTGGACCTTGTTTGTGTCTGACTAGTTAGGTTACATCGTCGGCGTACTGTATTGTCAGAGAGTCGATGTGTAAGGGGTTGGGTAAGTCATTTGTGTGCAGAATGTATAGAGCTGGGGACAGGACTGACCCTTGTGGGACTCCTGCTTGCAGTGTGAAGTTGTTCGAGTCAGCAGGTGTGAATTTTATCCTCATCTTTCTGTCTGTTAGGATGTTGCATAGTAGCTGCTGTGATTTTTGAGGGAGGTTAAAATTGGTGCATATTTTATACTTTAGTCTGTCGTGCCAAACTGTGTCGAAGGCTTTTTGTACGTATTTTGTAATGAGTGCTGTCTTGTATGTTCCTTTGTTCATATGAAGATAGTTTGTCATTATGTTGAGTGTGTCTTGAGTTGAGTGGTGTGCCCTGAATCCGAACTGCTTGTAGGACAGCAGTTCTTCATCTTCAAGGTGGTATCTGAGGCGAGTGTTGAATAGTCTTTCAAAAGTTTTGCCTAAGACTTCTAGTATGCTGATCGGTCTGTAGTTTTGTGGGTCTGTTGGGTTTTTGTTTGGTTTAGGTATCATGATGGCTGTGGCTGTTTTAAAGAGTTTTGGGAAGTATCCTGTAGCCAGTTGGGTGTTGTAGAGGTATGTAATGGCTGTGACTGTTTCTGGGGGCAGGTGCTTGAGGATTGCTTGGCCTATGTTGCTGTCGCCTGGTGTTTTCTTTTTGGTTCTGTCAAGTGCTTGTTTGACTTCTGTTGGAGTGAAAGGAGCAGTCGGGATGTGGTTCCGTGTAAGTGTGGAGGTATCTATTGTGTTATCAGGAGTGGTTCTGTCGTGTAGTGTTTGTATTTGTGTGGTGATGTTGTTTATGTGGTTTAAGATGTGCCTTTGTTGTATGGGGGGGTGTGGGTGGAAAATGTGTTCCCAGTGTTGTTTTAGTGTTTGTGCTACGTCAGTTGGCTCTTAGATTTTCCTACCGTTTACTAGTAGGTAATCGAAGGGGGGCTTAGCTGCTCCTCTCAGCTTGGCGATCCTTTGCCAAAACTCTCGGGGGTTATGTTTTCTGTGTTCCTGGGCGGCCTCTACGAGTTTTGCCCAGTGAACTTCATGGTCGTGTCGGAGGCTGTGGATGATGTGTGCTCTTAGTGTGGAGATGTCTGCGTGTACTGGTGTGAGGTTAAGTTTTTTTAGCTCGAATCGTGAAATGTAGCAGTGAAGTAGGCGTTGAGTTCTTATGGAGGGTGTGATGGAGTATTTTCTTTTGAACTGGTGTTTTGGAATATGGGTATCTGCTATGGCGGTGATAGTGTTAAAGAGTTGTGTCCAGGTTTCCTCAATCTTCCCTGTGGGTTGGTGTTCGAGGTTGAGTGTGATTTGGAAAGCATTTCAGTCTGCGTGTTGATACTGGTATTGAGGTGTGGGTGTTGGAAGGAGGTATGGGATTGTTGGAGAGGTGAAGTGTGATGGGTATGTGGTCTGAGCCTGATAGGGGGCCGGGTGTAATGTAGTGTTGGAATTGGGGGGCAGGAGTGTTAGTAATGACGATGTCTGGTGTGCCTCTGCCGTGACCGGAGCAACATGTGGGGAAGAAAGGTCCAATGTGGTGAAGGTTTCTGTGTGTGACCAGTGTGTGTAGAAGTTGGCCGTAGGGGTCGGTGCGGTTGTGTTGGAATGCAGTGTGGGGGAGTGGGGAATATATATTTTTTTTTTCGATTTTCCGGGTGTGTGTATTGTATAATTTTTTTGCTGTCAGGTGTGTAGGGAGAGAGGGGAAAGGTGTCCTTCCTCTTTGATACAGGGGTCCGTGTTAGGTTTGTGGGGGATGGGCTGCCATTTTGTTTTGGGGTGTCTGTGGTGTTCGGACAGGATTGTGTTTGGTCTGGGTTTCTGTGGTCCGGGAATCAGGTGAGATAGGTCAGGTGTAGGCATGGTCGACGAGGAGGGGCCGGGAGGTTTTGAACTGGTTTCTCTGGAGGGTGGGAGGGGCATGATGGAGGGTGAGGTAATGGTAGTCTGGTGAGATAAGTCCGGTATGGGCTTGGCCAATGTGGAGAGGCAGAGGGGGGTTTGTAATGGTTTTACTGGGGGGTGGGGGGGACATGATGGTCTTGGGGTTGGGGGTAGTGGGGAAGGTGCTGTCGGAGATGAGGGCAGTGGGTGAAGGTGAGGTTGGGTCCGGTTCTGAAGGAGTCAGGTATGTGTATGGTAGGGAAGCCGTTGGCCTTCAGTCCTTCAGTTGCAAGTTTAGGAAAAGCGCCCTGTTTCCGTTGCTTAGGGTGTGTGCCAAACGTATGATGGGGGAGGGTTGTTTTTCTTTTTTTTCTGATGAGAAAGGAGTGATGAAGGAAGATTAGAGGTGGGGGAAGGAAGTTATAGTTCAGAAATTGAAGAAATTTAGGAGGAGGTAAGAGAGGGCGGGCTGACCGCCTAGATAAGTTAATAGTGTGTTAGGGTTGTGTCATGGGTTAGTTATTGTCTGTCGGTACAGGCACTAGACAGCTTACCCTGTCCCATATATGGGTGTTTTAAGGGCCTTATTTCATATTCCGCCGACCCTACTGGCGGATGCTGGTCTAGGGAGGTTGTCTATTGCCTGGCCGTATAGATCGGGGTGGTAATGGACCTTTTGAGATTTGGTAACTTTTTGGGAACCATGTATGGTTGTTGTCGTTATCTGGTGGGAGTCTTTGAAGGAGTTCTTGCTCTGATCGTTTTATCTTTTGCCAGATTCTGCTGGCCAGGGTGTGCAGCTGCTGGTTGATGGGTTTCATTCTCAGGTCTCTATGTATCTCGGCTGTGGTTCTGGTGAAGGGGTATCTTTCACCTGTGACGAATCTTAGGGCTTCATTTTGGACCACCTGTTATTTTAATATTTGAGTGGTGCTCATAGTATGAAAAGGTATTGCTGGGTAAGTTAATATCGGTGTGATAAATGATGTCACCAGGCGGAGTTTTATTCTCTTAGGAAGCGCTTTAAAGCGGTATAGTTTTCTCAGCTCTCTTCTTGTTTTTTCCTTTCTGCTATGGACATGATGGGAGTAACCTGTCGTGGATATATGCAGGCCCAGGAGGGTGCCTCTGCTTTTGTATTCTATCTGGGCACTATTGGTTACTAATGGATGGGTTTTCCTTCTGCATAAGGGTATCACTGTGAATTTCGGGAGACTGGTTTGGATTTTCCATTGTTTTTCGTAATTATTTACCCTTTCTAATTCCCGCCTAGTGTTGTCGGCCTGTAACGCTTGCGATTTTCTTTGATGTGTTGTTATTTGAGTGATGTCATCTGCATCCATAATATCTTCGTTCCCTATTCTAGTGGGAGGCGGGGTATCACTTGTGTAGATAATATATAGGATGGGGGAGAGGACGCTCCCCTGAGGGACTCCACTCATGAGTGGGAAGGTCTCTCCTGTGTGTTGTCCTGCCCTCAGTCTAGCATTTCTGCCGTCAAGAAAGTTGCTAAGCAACTTTTCAATGTTGGTGAGAAGTTGTTGGTCCAGCATGTGCGGGTGGGGTGGGTCGTGGGTGTAGGGAGTGAGTGATCGGGAGGTGGTGGTGGTGATGTGGGGAGTGAGATTCGGCGGGGAGGGAGTGGTGTTGTGCTGTTATCCAATCTGATTTGACATTTATTACTGATGGCAGTGTGTGGACCTTCACAGTTGCTGCATTTTGTCCCCGTAGCCGTACAGTTTCGGTAGGAGTGGCCTTTGTTGGCACACTTTGAGCATGTTTGTGTGTTTGTGCACTGGTTGGTGTTGTGTTTGAATTGGTAACAGTTGTAGCATTGGTGAATCTTGATGAAGTGTTGGAATTATATGTTACGTGAGGGGATGATGTTGTTGCTAATTTTCATGCCTTCTGATTTTAGTGCAATGGCATCTGTTTGTGTTGCTTTGGTGATTTTTAGCATGGGTAGGGATCCCATCCGAGTTGCTGATGAATTTGGTTATTGTTGTGTGAGTTTATTTCAGCGAGGAGATTAGGGTTATCTAAGATAGGATGGATGATTTTCCGGCATATCAGGGTGCATTTTGCACAGTACTCAGTCGAGCTGAGGACCGTGAAACCAATATCTTGGAGTTTTTTACTTACTGCTGGGGAGTGGAATTTGTCTGCATCTTCATCAGTCTGTTGTCATTGATGAATGATCTAATCTGAAAAATTTGGGTCAGCTTGATGATCAGTGAAGCCAGGTCTGAGGATTGCTGGAGGGTGCGGTCCACTTTAATTTTTATGGAGGGCATGTTCACTAAGTCCTAATGGAGATTTATGGAGATCTCCCCTAATAGGTGTCCCTGAATTCCTGCGCCCCTCACTTAGGGGAGACTTTGCACTATCACAGAGGTCCCCAGGTGAATCGGCAGGCTGTGCTGACCCTCTATCCTTCACACTAGCACGCTCTAAACGAGGTTTGGGGACAGAGGGCGCTTCTAGACGAATACTCCCCTGTGCGTCAACTGACAGAGGAGAAGGTTCTTTCACGGCACGGAAGAGAAGAATTGGAGTGTTAGAAAAAGGTCTGAATACTCACTGATGGCTCTCTCTTCACACCAGGTCCCTCAGCAGCAGTCGTGGCTCCTAAGGGAGGTCCGATACCGTAGGAGAGGCCTAGTATGTCGAATGAACTAACAGATTTTCAGAGTGTAGTTCTGGGATGTCAGAGTGTGTTTCAGGACAGCAACGGTTGGGATGGGTGGGACAGTGAAAGAGGTCCTAGGTCTGGCTGCTTCAGCTGTTGCTGTTTCCTCATCCGTCTTCCTCGTCCTTCTCGTGTCGTCTGTGTGTGAACAAGTAATAGAAGCACCAACAACTTTCCCTGAATATGAATTCGCAACTTTTCGATTTACAACAGGTACCTACTTACTGATAGGTGTACAGGGACCATGGGGGCTAGGAAGAGTGTCCAAATAACTTTCTACCGGCCCGGGAATCGAACCCGTGACATCTCGCATGCGAGGCAAGAGCGGCACCACTCTACCACCGGTGCCCCATGTTTGTGTGGCGAAGAGGTTTTAATACTAAGCCTCTGGAAGACCCAGCAGTAGCAAATGCTTTCATAGAGCGGCTCGAACACGGGCTCATAAGCAACCCAACAACAAACAACGAGAATCCCAGTGCCGAATGGGATACTCTTAACACAGTTATGACAAAAACCTGCAGAGAGACCCTCTGCCAGATCAAAAGAATACACCAGGACTGGTTTGATGATAATGACCCCGCAATCAAAGTACTCATCAATGATAAACATGCTGCTTTTACTGACTGGCAGAACAACCCTCAGTCTCAGACCAAGGTTGATACCTTCCTCAAGATTCTTGAGTCAAGAAGAAAGCGGCAGCCCAGCGGGAATTTCGCATTCTAAAGAATGACTGGCTTAAAAATAAAGCATGTGAAATACAAAAACATGCAGATCAACACAAAATGCGCGAATTTTTCAATTCCATTAAAACATTTTATGGGCCAATCACTCATGGCGCAGCCCCCCTCCACTCATCTGACGGTAACTTCATAATTAAAGATGGTGAAGGCCTCCTTCAGCACTGTAAAGAGCACTACCATTCATTGCTCAACCAAAGCACCGATGTGAATGTCCTGACTACCCAGCAGGTCCCTTAGCGTCCAGAGCTGACCCTCCTGAGCTATCCTACATCACTAGATGAGGTAGTTACTGCCATCAAACAGATGAAAAATAACAAAGCCTCAGGGCCTGTTGGAATCCCAGCCGAGGTGCATAAAGCAGGAGGTCCTCTGCTTACCAGCCGTCTCCACTCTCTCCTGGAGAATATATGGGAAAAGGAAGAAATTCCCCAAGCTCTTAAAGACACTTCTATTGTCAATATTTATAATAACAAGGAAGACCGGTCAGACTTTGGCAACTACCGTGGGATCTCGCTCCTCTCCATAGCTGGCAAGATTATCGTCCGAGTTCTCCTAAACAGACTCCTTCCTGAGGCAGGAAACTTCCACCCAGAATTTCAATGTGGTTTTGGACCATCACGTGGCACCACTGACATGATCTTTGATGCCCGCCAGATACAGAAAAATTGCAGAGAACAGCATCGTGACCTATACATGGCTTCTATAGACCTAACCAAGGCCTTCGACTCTGTCAACAGAGAAGCCCTCTGGTGAACCCTCAGCCGTTTTGGCTGCCCACCAAAATTCATCGCCATTGTGAGGCAACTCCAAGATGTGTTATTTAGTTTTGGTTGTTAAAACATTATGTAAGACCCATATTCTATTTTATAGGGTATAAGGTATAAAACTTTTAATGCATTGTATTAGAATTAGTTGGCAACCGAGCCATATTCATGTGGTGGTGGTGATGTTCACGGCTGGGCAGCGTCACCCACGGACTGAACCGGACAGCACGGAGAACCATGAACTCCAGGCCTGGTATACACACGCTGACGTGGGGTACAAGATAGCCGCCGAGTTGTGCGTGAAGTAATCGGAGATATTTGGACATGAAAACTTGCTCTGAGAATGTAAATAGTGTAATATATGTCATTTTTACATGATGAGTTTCCATAAGCCCTTCCTCTCGGTCTGAAAGTCCCGTGAAAACTGACAATGGTACCCAGACCCGGGATACAGACTGAGTGAAGGCATTGGAAGTGCAAGGTGAGGACTGAGTGACAGTAGAGAAGGAGACATTAAGACTATTGAAGGGAACACAAGGAGTGACGTGTTTTAAATCGACTAACAATGGATCTAGGAGAATTGATTCAAACTGGTCAAGACTTGGGGTATGATGGAATTGAATTGAAAGAGTTTCTTTCCCAACAACAATCAATTCTAAGAGACGAAAGACAGCAAGAGAGAGATGAAAGAAAATAAAAAGAAAAAAGAGAGTATGAGTTAAGGAAAGCAAAACAGGAATTGGAATGCGAGATGAAAATTAAAGAAAAGGGATCAGAAATTAGAGAAAAAGAAGTAGAAATTAGAGAAAAAGGAAGCAGTGGAAAGAGAAAAGAAACAGACCGAAAAGGAGAGAGAACGAGCCGAAAAGGAGAGAGAACGAAACATGAACTTGAAGTGCTTCAGCTTCGTCAGGACATCCCCGAACCCAGGCCAACTCTCCCTTATTATTCAAAGCCAAAGTTACCTAAGTTTGAGGAACAAGTTGACGACATTGATGCATATATTGAGAGGTATGAAAGGTATGCAACGAATAGTGAGTGGCCGATAGATCAGTGGGCAGTTAATTTAAGCTCTCTTCTTACTGGTAAAACTCTTCAAGCTTATGTCGCCTTATCGCCAACTGAAGTAGTGGATTATGAATCGGTGAAGAAATCTATCTTAGAAAGATACATGTTCACAGAAGAAGGTTATCATTCAAAGTTTCGTGACTCGGTGCCGGCCAAAGGAGAAAGTGTTAGTCTTTTAAAGGACTTAACGACTTGATTCTCCGAGAACAGTTTCAGAGACGGTGTCACTTAGAGTTGCGACTATTTTTGAAAGAGAGAAAACCAACAACAATCAAAGCCATGAGGGAACTGACTGAGACCTTCTTAGACGCACACGGTGGTCTTATGTGGAAAACTTATCAGCCTAGACATCAAAAGGAAGGAAGAACACCTTGCCCAACTACAACTGAAGCAACTCCAGATAAGAAGCCATCACCAGCTTTCTCGACACTACGAGAAGAGGTTTGTTTCCTGTGTCATAAGAAGGGTCATATAGCAAGGGGCTGCAGGGTAGCTACGCGAGGACCTCGTCAGGATCGTCATGAGGTTCAAGACAGCCAAGGTCGAGCCAAGGAAGAAAGAGCGGGGGCTTGCCTGACACAGTCACCCCGTGATCAGACTGTCATTCTGCCATCTGGTGAAATAGTTCTCCTGATTGTTGGTGTGGAATCAATGAAAAACGACCTGGAGACTACTCGGGGGTATGTCAACGCCCATGAAGTAGAGGTACTCCGCGACACCGGTTCAGAGACGACACAAAGACGACACGAGACGGACGAAGACGACGGACGAGGAAACAGCCAGACCTAGGACCTCTTCCACTGTCCCACCTATCCTAATCGTTGCTGCCCCTGAAACACACTCTGACATCCCAGCACTACATACTAGGACTCTCTTACGGTATCGGACCTCCCTTAGGAACCCCGAATGCTGCTGAGGGGCCTGGTGTGAAAAGAGAGCCATCAGAAAGTTTTCAGACCTTTTCTAACACTCTAATTCTTATCTTCCGTGCCGTGAAAGGACCTACTCCTCTGTCAGTTGACGCACAGGGGAGTAATCGTCTAGAAGCGCCTTTTATCCCCACACCTCACTTAGAGCGTGCTAGTGTGAAGGATAAAGGGTCAGCACAGCCTGCCGATTCACCTCTGTGATAGTGCAAAGTCTCCCCTAACTGAGGGGCACAGGAATTCAGGGACCTGGCCTCACTGATCTTCAAGCTGACCCTAATTTTTCAGATTAGATCATTCATCAATGACAACATAAAAAAATTCTTCCTTTAGACTGATGAAGATGCAGACAGATTCCACTCCCCAGCAGTAAGTAAAAAACTCCAAGATAATGGCTTCACGGTCCTCAGCTCAACTGAGTACCGTGCAAAATGCACCCTGATATGCCGGAAAATCATCCCTCCTATCTTGGATAACCCTAATCTCCTCGCTGAATTAAACTCACACAACAATAACCAAATTACATCAGCAACTCGGATGGGAAACCCTACCCATGCTCAAAATCACCACAGCAACACAAACAGATGCCATTGCATTAAAATCACTAGGCATAAAAATTAGCAACAACATCATCCCCTCACGTGACATAGAATTCCAACACGTCATCAAGTTCACCAATGCTACAACTGCTATAAATTCAAACACAACACCAATCAGTGCAAAAACACACAAACATGCTCAAAGTGTGCCAACAAAGGCCACTCCTACCGAAACTGCACGGCCACGGAGACAAAATGCAGCAACTGTAAAGGCCCACACACTGCCATCAGCATTAAATGTCAAACCAGATTGGATAACAGCACAACACCACTCCCTCCCCGCCGACCCTCACTCCCCACAGCACCACCACCACCTCCCCATCACTCACTCCCTACATCCACAACCCACCCCACCCGCACATGCTGGACCAACAACCTGACCGCAATCCCCAAAATCCCCGGACACTGACGCTAAAATCACTACCATCATACATTTGGCACACACCCTAAGCAACGGAAAGAGGTCGCTTTTCCTAAAACTTGCAATTGAAGGACTGAAGGCCTCCCCATACCTCATTCCTTCAGAACAGGACCCAACCTACCTTCCCCAGAATCCCCACTGATGCCCCCATCTCTGACTGCACCCTTACTACACCCAACCCCCAGACCATCATGTCCCCCCACCCCCCAGTGAAACCACTACAATCCCCCTCCGCTCCTCCACATTGGCCATGCCCTTACTGGACTTATCTCACCAGGCTACCATTTCTCACCCCCATCATGCCCCTCCCACCCTCCAGAGAAACCAGTCCAAAACCTCCCGGTCCCTCCTCCTCTACCATGCCTACACCTAACCTATCTCACCTGACTACCATTACCTCCCGAACCACAGACACCCAGACCAAACTCAATCCTGCCCGAACACCACAGACAACCAAAAACAAAATGGCAGCCCATCCCCCCACAAACCTAGTAATAGGGACCCCTGTATGAAAGAGGAAGAACACCTCTCCCCTCTCCCTACACACCTGACAGCAAAAAAATTATGCAAAACACACATCCAACAAAATCGATAAAAAAAAAAAATATTCGCCACTCCCCCAAAGAAAACAGGTAACAACCCCGACACGAACCTAGCACACTCCCCTCTCTCTCCCCACTCCCCCGCACACATCCACGTCATCGCCATCCCTCACCTACATACACCACGCTCCCTCAGAATTATCCTAGGATGTCCCATGAGCACTAAAGTACTTAATATGAGGAAAGAACTAGGTATACCCAGTGTTAAAGATAGAATAATTGAAGTCAACCTCATGATAGCCCTGAGGCTTCTGCTTGGTGATCCTGATAACATTGTTTCCTTAAAATTGCTAGAATGTATGAACCATGGGACTACTGAGTCTAAATGGATCCAAACTACAGCTACACATATGAAGATGTTTGGACTAGACCACCTGTACAAAGTTGAGACACAACAGCGCTTCCTGCCACCCTGGCGGACAGTTCCCTTCGATATCACAATACCGACATATCCGCCTAAAAAATTAATTATACAAAGCATTTATCTCCAACACACTGCCAAATTGAGAGCTCTTGAACACATACACACTCTACAGACTGATGATAATATCACACAGACCATCTACACTGATGGATCTCTAAACACCGCCTGTGGGAGGGCTGGAAGTGCTATTGTTGTGACTCAACCTGACGGTAATATAATTGAGAAAGGAGTTAGAATTAACAACTGGGCATCCACCCTACAAACTGAATTAGTTGCCATACTCACAGCTATTAAATTCATTGAAACCACTGTTAGTGACAGTCTCATCATCACTGACTCTCTATCCTCACTACTTGCCCTTGGTACCCTCGACTCAGGTTGTCACGCTCTTGTCTCTGAAGCCAGACACAAATATGCGTGCCTTGTTGACCGGGGTGTCAGGATCAAACTGTTGTGGATCCCCTCTCACATAGGCCTCATAAAACATGACAGAGTTGATGCCTTCGCCAAACTCGCGTCTAACAAAGACACCGTTGAATACAATTTGGGTCTGTCAAAAAGAACCCTTAAAACTGTAATTAGGAAAGAACTTATTGATGAGTTTGACGCAAGTAGACAAGTGCAAACAGGCACTAGTCGATCCATAGGTTACCATGATGAAATGTATCAAGTGAAACATGTATATGGAGCAAGTAACAAGATCACTAGATTACAAGATGTTGTAACCGCTAGATTAAGGTTAGGATATAAGTACATTTGGCAGTATGTTCCTCAACCAGATGTAAACAAAACTAAATGTAAAGTGTGTGGCCATACATATGGCCACACACTTGAACACTACGTCCTCGACTGTGTGAAGATAGAACCTTTTAGGGACAGGTGTGTGAAATGGCACAACACTTCATCTCTAATGGCAAGATAGCCGACATATTAAGATTGTATCCACTTTTTTGCACTTAGTAACCATATCAATTCTCATGTACAGAACCAAATACGAAATGTGCTTGAATACTTCCCACGTAAATGTGAATAACAAAGTGTGAGGCCAGACATACTGCCTCACACGCCTGTACTCACGCATTTGTGAATAAGTTACCCTTTATGTATAGAACTAAACAAATAATGTAAATGAAATACTGTGTAACTTTCAGTGCCATAGTATCCTGACAACGGGGGTTAATTATTATGACCCTTTGTAAACCCTACTCTGTAATCCTTTTGCGCTACCGCTCACAGGATGAGTGTGGGGTGCACAATAAAGTAGCCGCTGCAAGCGGCAAAATCAAAATCAATCACAGTCACCCGACAACTTAAGTATCATCCCAGCACCCTAGAATTTCATTTTCATATAAGTAAACAAGAACAAACTAGACACACCCACACTAACATGATCACCATTGTGAAATTCATCTGTAGAGCATACTATTTAAAAAGACACGATCTCTCTCCTCCTACAAGAACACAACCCAGACATTCTCCTCTTCAGCTCAACATACACAAGCACCAAAATCAAACACTTCGGCTACACAAGCAGACATTCATCCCACGAACTACACTAGGGTGTAACAATGCTCATCAGATCCTCCATCAAACACGAATTCATCACCGACTTGGCCTTCAAACACTTCATGGCAGCCAAGATTGACATTCAACACGGACAGATAATCATTTGCACAACATACTCAAGACCAAACACACTTATTCACCTCACAGACCTAAACTCCATCTTTAACAACACACACTTACCTGTTATACTAATGGCCGAACTTAATGCACATCACACTGCATTCCAACACAACCACACCGATCCCCACGGCCAACAACTACACACTCTGTCACACACACAAACCTTCACCACATTGGACCTTTCTTCCCCACATTCTACTTTGGTCACGGCAAAGGCACACCAGACATCGTCACTACATTACACCCGGCTCCGTATCAGGCTCAGACCACATACCCATCACACTTCACCTCTCCAACAATCCCATCCTCCTCCCAACACCCACACCTTACACATCGACTCCCTAACACTACAGTACGCCGACGATGTAACCCAACTAGTCAGACACATACATGATCTTGACCACCTAACAGACAAAGCACACAGGGAGCCAGAACAAGTTACACAATGGGAACTCCTATGGCGAATACAAACTAACCCTAAAAAAGCACAAATCACCTACTTCAGCACCAAAAGACGCCAACCATGTCACATGTACCTGAACCCTCACATCAACAACCCTACACCCATTACTGTCAAACAAACAAATACAACCCTACGAGTCACATTCAACAACACCCTCACCATGACACACCACATCAAGATGAAGACAGCAATCGCAAACAAATCACTCGGAAATATACACAGATTCAGAACCGCATTAATCAAAACCAAAACACACCTATTCAAAGCCCTCATACGCCTACTACTGACATACGCACCTAACACACTCCAGCTAGCAACACCAACAAACGCCAAGAAACTTCAAGTCATACAAAACAAAGCACTAAGATTCATCCATAACACACACTGGTCATCCTTCACCCCAAATACACACCTACATGAACTCAGCTCCATCCCTCCACTCAACATCTACTGGAGACAGCTAGGAGACCAGCAAATAGAATCACTCCTCACTTCTTACACTCAGTGCCAGGAATACTTCGACAACATCATACTCCCACGCAGACTCAGAAACAGGAATCCCTCCATACTAACAGACCAAACACACCCTACCCACCTTCCCTATATTATTAACAGCTAGATACAGCTATCCGATGCCCTTCCCTATACACAACACAACCACCCCTTAACAAAAACCCAACAAACAACCACCCCCATATCAAAACCTAACTCCCCCGTAACCATACCCAACAACCTCCCCCGAAATCAAACCAAACACCCCCTAACCCACACCCAACCACTCCTCCTAAACCAAACCTAACCTAACCTAACCTAACTCACCCAACCTCTGTTTAAAAAAAAATTCCACTCCTGACCATGCCACAGTCATACAGAACAACCACCACCCTCCACCCCCAATTCAAAACCCTAGGCCCCAAACACCCCTCCCGAGCAAAACACAACTCACCCAATCTCTTAAGAAAATAAATAAATAAATAAAATAAAAAACCTAACCTACCCAACCTCTACTAACAACCCCCTCCCCTCAAAAAAAACCCTCTAACATTCCCCCTAAAACAAAAACCTAACATATCCATCCCATAATAACATACAGATGACTTGGCCGCCTCCCTTAGCCAATGTGGTCGGGGAAGGGTGCATAGTACCTGTACACAAGCCTTCTCCCTCAAAGAATGAGACTATCCTCCCTCGAAGAACGGGGCTGTCCTTGTAAATGAAGTGACACCAATGAGGTCCCGTGGGGAGTGCACAATACCTGCAAAAGCCCACCCCACAAATGCAGAAGATCTGTATAAGCCCAAGGGAAAAAAATAAAATATAAAAAATAACCCAACTCAACCAACCACAAACCAGACCTACAATCCTCCCAAAACAAAAACTTAACATACCAGACCTTACTAAATAACCCCTTCCCCCACCCACAAAAAATATACATATATAAATAAATAAATAAATAAATAAGTAAAACAGTAAATATAATAAATATATAAAACTTAACTCGACTCAACTATCATAACCACACTAAACAAATCACCCCTTAGCAATCATACCACACCATAAATCAACTTAACCTACCTCCAAACCTCCCCCCAAAAAAAATCAACTCCTCCAACCACATATCCATACCTACAATCCTCCCAAAAACTCATCTTGCCTGACCTTACTAACAAAACTACCCCCCCCCACCTTCCTATATCCACACAACAATCCCCTAAGCAATCCTATTTCAGCACAAATCAACATACCAACCACCGCCCCCTAATCAATCTCCAAACACAACACCCCCACAACCAATCTCCAAACACAACACCCCCCAGACAAAGCCTCACAGAAATCCTTACACCTCTCAGAACAAACGCAAACATACCCAACCTCAGTGACAACTCTTCTCAATAAAAACAACCTAACTCAATAACTCCTCCCTAAACAAAAAACTATTACTCCTGTCGTGATCCCAATATCCTTTATACCTGGTGAGTGAAACCTACCCCAACTTATCATCAAATAAAGGAACAAAGAGGCAACACGGCAATAATAATCCCCACAAAAACCGACTCAACTGAATGTACTTGAATAAATAAGAACAAATTGGAGTAAGTGAGTCACAAATGCGAAGATAATTAAATAATTCAATTTATGTTCTTAAAAGAGTACTGTCTAGCAACAGTGGAATTTAAGGGAATAAGTGATTGCATATTAAAATAAGAGTGATGCCGGAAGGGTGAAAATATACCGTTAAGGAGTTAAATCAAATGAATACTACTTAACATTAACTATATTAAGCACAGACATTACAATATATACACAGCAACCACAACCAACTGGTTGTTTCCCACCAAATAGGAGATTCCTTAACACCAGGATCCCTTCCTAGGCCTAAGTTAACGTGCCACTAATTACCAGATACCACTCGGGTATTGTAGAAGACTGAACAAGGCACGTCTGTACTGGGTCGGTGTGGACACGTCCTGCCTATAGCCTATACCAACGGTTACTAGAGAGAGAGTCTCTGGCCACCCAGCATATGAGTGAGGAGGTCTTAGCTCAAGTGACTCAGGACAGTTGCCAAATAGTCTTATAACTAATTAATACTACTCTTGGATTGACTTAACAGAGTAACACAAGTGATGCATATTAATGACATACATAGATAAACAATTAACCTAAGTAACTAAGAACAACAATAAGATAATAGTAAAAATAACAAGTTATTAATAGCTTGTGTGGAGTGGAGGCGTAAACAGATACCACACGACATGCGCTACAGGCATGTGACACTCCACATACCAACTTACCGACACCATAAGTCCAGCCCCCCGGTTACAATTAAAACCAACCTATACACACACAACCCCCAAAAAAAAAAAAATCTCAATTTAATCTGCGTTCATAATTTGACAAAAAAGATCAAATCTGTCTCCTGCTATTACTAAAACTCTCCTACGATACGCTCATCCTTCCTTACTACGAATACTTTGATATTTCAAATTCAAAGATTCAGAACTCTTCCTCCAACTCGCTCCATTCCTCTTTGACATAGCTCAAAGACTTTACAGTCACTTTTCTTCAAACAACTCTACAACTATCTACATTCCGTTTTCCCCTTCGTTGTCTTTCTTTGAGTGAGTGGGCCCATGCGTCCGTCCACCTGCGCTTCTCTGCTTGCGCTGCCACCGTGGAAGGGCGGTTCTTCCTCCGCTTCACCAATACAGCCTGAGCTCTAGATGACAACCAGACCACCCACGCTTGGCCCGTTGCCAGCCCGATCCTACTCCAGCCCACCCCCTGCCTCGTACTGATTGTGATTGTGTGTTGCAGCACCACCCACCAATCTGGGCACATTCCCTACCCCCTCACACAAGCGGTGTTTAAGCCACTGCACCTTTCCTCCTTCTAAAATTCACTTCAATCATCCCTTTATCTTTCCCCTGTACCTCCTTCCCCCCTGTCACTAGCCTTTATTCATTCATTCATTCTCACCGGCTGTACAGGTGTGGTGGTCAAGCGGCGCTACGATCAAGATCATCAGTTGACAGGAGGCAAAAAGAGGTGTGTACTATTAGATAAAACAGTCAGAGTTTATCCAGTAGCCCAAGTTTATGTTGACATGCCTTATCTTTCTGGTACTGTGGAGGCTACGTGTATGAAGGATGCCATATGTGACATCCCTGGAGCTCTACCAGGACTTAGGAAGGCTGCTGAGGCCCCTACACCATTATTGGTAAACACTGGTTCAACCAGGTTTGAGGGTATTTCTCCCACTTCGCCACCAGCAGTGACAGAGAAAGTGCTTCCCAGTCCCTTGTGTAGTACCGGCCACATCGTCGTCATTTCGGGAAAAGAATGAGAGTCCTGAACCCGGCGACATCTCTACCTCATGATCATCTTCTGGTGTGAGTATTGTACATCGCCGGGTGGTTCCATTTACGGAGGCGGTACCAATAGCGAGTGTGGAACAGTCTGTTTCCGCATTGTTTGAAGTGGATAAGACAAATACTTCCAGCCGAGGAACAACACCCACACACTTATTAAGACACACGACCCAGAGCCTGGACTCGATGAGTAGAAACCAGTCTAGAGACGACATAGATGAAGAGTGGGCTTCAGCGTCTCTGCTTGTCAACGGAGCAGTTCAGATAAGGGCATAACAGCGAAACAGGAAAGAGTTTAAACCTTTATGTGTTAGTGAAGTAAAAATTGCAGCTGGTAACGATTCTGCCATTGCAATAGAAGAGCAGGAGAGGGATGAATCCCTACAAAGATTAATTAGTAATTCTGTAAATGGGAAAATAAAGCTAGTGAAATTTAAGGGATTGTGGTACAGACTTAAGGTTCGCAAATATGGGGAGAAATTTTAGCAACTTTTATTTCCTAAGGACAGACGAGACTATGTACTAACTTTGGCCCACGAAGCTTTGATGGGTGGTCATTTAGGGGTAAAAAAGTCTGGGGATAGAGTTCTGAGTTCATTTTACTGGCCAGGAGTGTCTAGAGATATTAAAAGATGTGCCGTAGTTGTGATAGGTGTCAGAGGACAATACCTAAGGGGAAGGTACCTAAGGTACCCTTAGGGAAAATGCCCTTAATGTCTATCCCTTTCAGAAAGTTGCAGTGGATCTGGTTTGCCCGATCAGTCCACCCTCTTCCCAGGGGAATAGGTGGATTCTGACTATGGTGGATTATGCAACAAGGTGGCCAAAGGCGGTGGCTATTCCAGGGATTGAGACAGAAAGGGTTGCAGAGGCTTTGCTAGGTATATTCAGTCGAGTTGGGTTTCCCTAAGAAATTCTTAGTGATCGGGGTTCACAATTTACGTCAAATTTAATGCAAGAGATATGTAGACTTCTTTTTTTATTTTTTTATTTATTTTTTTTTACGGGGATTAGCCCACCCGGGCACAGGTCACTGACCCACATCGGGGCCCGGGGGCGAAAATGTAATCATAATTCATAGTATATATATATATATATATATATATATATATATATATATATATATATATATATATATATATATATATATATATATATATATATATATATATATAGTTACGCCGTCTCTTAATTTACTTAAATATCCAGGTTCTAGGCGTAACCAAACAAAAAAAAGTGAAGTAAATTAAAAGGGAATAAAAATTAATAAAGTAAACCTTTAAGAATTTATAATTAAATAAATATTAACACAATAAAGAGCCTCGTAGGCTATCACAACAAATTGATTCACTATCGAAAATTTTAAGACACAAATGATACTAAACATCGAAACATCAAAAGAACAATAATAAAGCATTGGATTACGTTAACACTGCATAAACATATAAAAACTAACACCGAAATTACCTAAAGTGAAACAACACTGAATTAATTAAATGTAACTAAGCAAATACTGATGGACACAAACAGAGACATAAATAGGTACTCACATAGATATACCACATTGGTGGCGACTGGAACAACACAAATAAATTAAGTATAAGTAACAGGTGACGAGTGTCACTCAAAGGATGTGGACTGTACGACAGGAGGACTGAACTAACTCCGTCAGTTGGTGGGTCCAATATATAAGGTCGGCTCCCGCCACGCGACCCGCCGGTGGGTCGTTTAACGATGCAGATGGTCGTTAGAGAACAAAGAATACTGGTTACAATACAAAATGGGTTTGAACAAATAATAACAGTTAAAACCTTAACAGCACAGGGTTAAGGTGACTAGATTATATAATAGTAAATGCAACACATCATTACAGGAGTAATATGGAACATGGAAGCATGTTATATAAAAAAAAAATAGAAAAATACGAAACGGTCGTAACAATATATATATATATATATATTTATATATATATATATATATATATATATATATATATATATATATATATATATATATATATATATATATATATATATAAATGCTGTACAATGCGCGTAGTCTGGTATATGCTGATAACCACAAGGAAAGAAGAAAACACGAAGTTCCCAAGCGCTTTCGTGTAATTCACATCTTCAGGGGTGAGTACAGACTAGAGAGAGTAATACAAATCAAGGTGTATATATACAGAGGAGGGTGAGACCAGGTCCACAATGGTCAGGTATTAGGTAATGACCCTACTAATCTTTAAATAGCACACAACGGTTGGTGGTCAGGTCAGATGGTCAAGTGACCCGGCCTTCTCACCTGATCACAAATCTTCTTAATTACAAAATTGTCCAGCTTGTACATGCGCGATCGGGCACGACCTTATTCACTGGCAATTAAAGATTTCAAACAAGAGTACCTACCCTGCATACCAGTTCTTTCATTATGAATTCATATTTTTTCAGATCTCGTACACAATTTTAACCTAGCATTCCGAGGAGTAAAAATAAATCAATAGCTACACTTTCACATATTAAACTATATGGTTAATCTTACTCAGACACCCGTATCTGATAGCATATAGGCATATATAATTTATGAAAGTAGACGTAAAAAACATTTATTCTGATATATAACTCAACGAGATCATAAAATTATATGAAGGAAGGGAAAATGGGGAGAGGAGATGGGAGCTTTCCTTCTGTCTACTTCGGTAGGGGTTAGGACTCCTCACATGACCCGTCACTTAAATACTGTAATCCTACTCAATTTAGTAACCTAATGGCAAAAAACCTTACTTTTAAATACTAAACTTAGAAATAAGCATATACTTACTCCTTTTTATGTTGGAGCTCCTCTTGAGCTGCTTGGCTGTGGGAGGGAGTTGATCTGGGTTGCTGGCGTTTAATGAGGCAGTAATTTCATCCCAGGCCTTTCTTTTGCTATCATTTATTGTGTGACAGTACTAGTACACCTGTCCTCGACGACTGGCCTTTGCTCGATAAGGCGCAAAAGTGCTATGTGCAGGGTTACTGACAGGGCTGCAGAACGTTCTCTCCTCTCCATGTTTGATGATAACCGTGCAAACTTTGTTGCCAAGTACACAGATGAAAAAATTTTCTGTAATTTGTTTAGAACAGATACTAAAGTTCAAATTGAAAAAAAAAAAGATATTTTACAATATATTATTGTGTCGGTATAAAATAACAACTAAATATCTCTCTAAACCGTCTTTCTAATTATGTGAAATAATGCATTTGTGTTTACACACGCTATATTCCTCGTTAAAGGCTCATGTAAGCGACTAGCAATATGTTGCTGAGCGTCGGGTGGTTGCATCCCGACATACGATGCATCGTGATGACTGTGATCGTCATTATCGTCGTAATGACTAGGAGCAGGGATGCCCCTGCCACACGCACCATAGCACCAGTGTCAGCCACAGCCAGCACAGGGATGGCGGGGGAATTGCCCCCAGCCTGGGTCACGAACACTTGTAACCTGGGGTGGCGGGATAGCTGGGCTGTTGCCACTGTGACAGCACCTAACACATCCACAGGAGCACTTAGGACTGACTTACTCCTGCAACACCTTTTGAAGTGACTAACCTTAGAGCAACTGCGACATGTGGTCCCACTTGCAGGGCAGTTACTTTTACCAGAGGCATGTGA
>NW_024736650.1:744366-761342 GCF_018991925.1 Homarus americanus
CAGGTCTGGATGCAAACGGTTGGAGAGTCATCCTCAGCACAAACAAGTTTGGCCCTGTAGCAAGCGATCTCTGCACTGCCATTGCCGCCCTTGCAAGAAAGCTTGCATCCTCTTGCTGCCATCACCTCCAGGCCCTGACGGCCCGCCGCCTTATTCCTCTGGAAAAGAAACCAGGATGTAGACCTATAGGGGTGGGGGAAGTGCTGAGGCGGATTATCGGAAAGTGCATAATGGAGGTGGTAAAGGACGATGTCAGGGCAGCAGCAGGGAACCTACAAGTGTGTGCTGGCCACCAGGCTGGTGGGGAGGCGGCCATTCACGCTATGAGATTGATATTCGAGTAGCGTGATTGTGAGGCCGTTCTCCTGGTGGCTGCTTCAAACGCATTCAACATACTTAACCGCAAGGCTGCACTGCACAACATCAAGATCAAGTGTCCAAGCTTTGCGATGTATGTTGAAAATTCGTATAGGAATTCTTCAGACCTCTACATAGTAAACAACAAGGCTCTACGAGGTGATACCATCCTACAGTCGACCGAGGGAACAACACAGGGGGACCCCGTTACAATGGCAATGTATGCAATTGGCCTATCAGTGCTCCAACAAGAAATAAAATTTGAAACAACTGGGGTCAAACAAGTGGCATATGCTGATGACCTTACAGGAACAGGAAAAGTGGAGGGCATCAAAAAGTGGTGGGACTTGGTAACATCGCGAGGTCCACAAATAGGGTACCACCCAAACGCCAGCAAGTCCTTCCTCATCGTGAATCCAGAATATTATGAACGGGCATTGGAGGTTTTTGGCGAAAGTGAGGTCAAAATAACTAAGGACGGCCAAAGACATCTAGGCGCAGTAATTGGCACTACGGACTTCAAGACCCAGTACGTATCGGGAAAGGTGAATGAGTGGGTTAGCGAAATCCAAGCTCTATCGGAGATCGCTAACACAGAGCCACATGCGGCCTTTGCAGCATTCACCCATGGAGTCAAGCATCGTTGGAACTACCGGATGCGTACCATCCCTGAGATCGGACCCCTCCTCCACCCTTTGGAAGAAGCAATCAGGGTCAAGTTCATTCCCAAACTAGTGAAACACCCTGACTTAACCCGAGCAGAAAGAACACTTCTTGCACTTCCACCAAGACTGGGAGGGATGGGACTAACTAATCCAGAGGAGATTGCTGACTCTGAACATCAAAATTCACTTAAGCTCACGGCAGCCCTCACTGACCACATAATAGCCCAGAATGCAACAGGAGAAGTGGACACCAGCGTAGGTCCATTACAACAGATCGGCAGCACTGCCAAAATGACATGTTGCAGCAACTATTGCTGCATGTTCCAGAAAATTTGACAAAAAAAGGAGCTATAGCGCAGGAGGTGGGCGCCTCGAACTGGTTAACTACGTTACCGATAAGGGCAAATGGTTTCAGCCTTAACAAACAAGAATTTACAGATGCCATTGCTCTAAGGTACGGTTGGCCAGTAGATGGTTTGCCCTCCCAATGCGTGTGTGGTTATTCCTATGATGGCGATCACGCCATGGTTTGCAAGAAGGGGGGCTTCATATGCATGAGGCATGACGAGGTAAGGGATCTCACAGCAAATATGTTGAAGGAAACCTGCCGGGACGTCATGGTAGAACCGACCCTCCTTCCACTGGATGGCGAGATCCTCCAACACAGGACTTCAAACACATCTAACGAAGCCCGTGTGGACGTCAGTGCTCGAGGATTCTGGACGCGGGGACAGCGAGCCTTCTTCGACATCAGGATTTTGGATCCCATGGCCGTTTGTCACCGTAACCTAGCTCTCGATGCTGCACATAGGAGGAACGAGAACGACAAGAGAAGGGCAGCGGGGAAAGAGAATTCAAAAATGTTGATCATGCGTTTCACTCCCTCTTAGTGTTCACAACCCTGGTGGATGGGCCTGCGTGTGATGTTTCTACGCCAGACCTGCGGAGCTGATCTCCGAACAGAAGCAGCAGCCCAGAAGCAGGTCACACAGCGTGACAACATGTCGACTGGGTTCCTTTCTCTTCGGTCGGCTTTGCTCTGCCTCAGGGGAACGAGAGCTTCTGCCCCTACTCCGACAACTGCTGCAGATATCGACTATGAGGCTACAGTCACTGAATGCCGCATGGATCTGCGGCTCAACTAATTTAACACAGATAGGATAGTTTCTTATGTATTAGGATATTTAATATTAAGGTAAATAAATGGTGGCGAAGGTGTGGCTATTGGGGGAGGCTGGAGGCCACGTAGTAGTACTAGTAGTGAAGATGTGTGTAGTAGTAGTAGTAGTAGTAGTAGTAGTACTAGTAGTGAAGATGTGTGTGGTAGTAGTTGTAGTAGGAGTAGTAGAAGTAGTACTAGTAGTGAAGATGTGTGTGGTAGTTGTAGTAGTAGTAGTAGTAGTAGTAGGAGTACTAGTAGTGAAGATGTGTGTAGTAGTAGTTGTAGTAGTAGTAGTACTAGTAGTGAAGATGTGTGTGGTAGTTGTAGTAGTAGTAGTAGTAGTAGTAGTACTAGTAGTGAAGATGTGTGTGGTAGTAGTTGTAGTAGTAGTAGTAGTAGTAGTAGTAGTAGGAGGCCCGGGCGGCGTGGGTGTGTTGGGGTGCCTTCCCTGATTTAAAGTGTTATTGGTGGGGATATACTCAGTTTGTGGGAGCGAGAATTTCACAGTGTGTCGATGAACGTTGGATGTCACCTTGAGCATC
The DNA here is from genome assembly GCF_018991925.1 of Homarus americanus. NCBI lineage: Eukaryota > Metazoa > Arthropoda > Malacostraca > Decapoda > Nephropidae > Homarus > Homarus americanus. Next base: position 747,093 of record NW_024736650.1, read on the forward strand.
ATCTTCTCATTCCTTACGACATTAAACGCAAATATTGCTCGTGTTCACCGGCGATCTTCAAGTAAGCCTGTGAGTGTTTGAATGGTGGGTGGCTGGAGTTGCCAAGTGTCAGTGCCAGTGTGTCGATAGGCCTACCCTAGCAAGGGTGGCATCGCGACTCTCGCCCCTATGGGGGCCAAGTGCCTCGCGCTTTCGGTCGCCTCAAGTAACGGCCACTCCATGTAGTGCCGGCTGACCAAGTGAGTATATATAACTAATGTTACATCAGCGAGACCATAGAAATGGTGGCTATCTCTACCAAAGTGACATAATCAAGTGTTAGGTGTGACAATTCTTGCTCCCAGTGGTTTATTCTCATGTGTGGATTATCGCCCACATGGGGGGTGCCCGACACAACCACACGCGCGCGTATGCCCTTACTACTCGGACACCGATGGCCAGGCTGTCACCTCTGTGCCTCATACGCATAAGATCTAGTTTCTTCGTCCGTATGGGCCCAATAGCAGAGGTCGGAGGCGGAAATATCTGTCGCCCAAGTTGCTGGTCACTATGCCTGGCAACAGTCTTTGCTGCGTCTGTGCTAGCCCGAACCAAAACTGCACAAATTGTCTTTGTGCGAGAAACAACCGTCCATGTGTGGATTGCAGGAAGCTAGACCAGTGTCGGAACCCACGTGTCAGGAAGCCGACACAGGCGGCCACAGTGGATATCGCCGGGACCCAACCACCCGACGATATCCGAAATGATAGCAGTGAGTCTACTCAACCCAAAAATGTAGTACTAATAAATGCTGCTCCCTCAGTAGCAGGTGTCCAGGAGGAGAATGAGAGACAGCCGCCTCTGTGGAATGGCATGTCGATGGAAAATGCAGGCGTATGGGTCAAAGAAACCTACTCAGAAATTGTCAAGTGGTCGCCCGCTAACTTATTTGAACCACCCAAGTGTGCGGCCACCAAAGAAATGATTCGGGAGATGACTTTCTTCATGACTGTTTACACTCAGGACCGCTTCCTCGCCCCCCTAGCTCTTCAAATACTGGCAATAATACCACATCTATTTTGCCAGAGGACACACACAAAGGCTAAGCACAAAGAAAATGTGGCAGCAATGAAGAGAAGATTGACAATGTGGCGGACTGGGGCCCTAGATGATCTCCTATGTGAAGCAAGAACACTGCAGGAGAGACTAAAACCTACGGGTGACGGAAAGCAAAACACCGATGACGTGGCAAGAAAATTTGGAAACAAAATGCGTGTGGGAAAAGTGTCTCTCGCGGTAAGATCTCTCACTCAGGAATCTTCCGGTGGGGTGATGCCAATAAACAGAGAGACATTAAAACTATTGAAAGAGAAACATCCCCCTGCAAGTGAAGATGAAGGCATCAGGCTCCAGGGTGCCTATATCCCACCAAATGCTGTCCTGTTCGAGAAAATAACAGGAGAGATGGAGTGGAAAAAGGCACTGAAGACTCGTGGAGGAGCCGGCCCTTCAGGTCTGGATGCAAACGGTTGGAGAGTCATCCTCAGCACAAACAAGTTTGGCCCTGTAGCAAGCGATCTCTGCACTGCCATTGCCGCCCTTGCAAGAAAGCTTGCATCCTCCTGCTGCCATCACCTCCAGGCCCTGACGGCCTGCCGCCTTATTCCTCTGGAAAAGAAACCAGGATGTAGACCTATAGGGGTGGGGGAAGTGCTGAGGCGGATTATCGGAAAGTGCATAATGGAGGTGGTAAAGGACGATGTCAGGGCAGCAGCAGGGAACTTACAAGTGTGTGCTGGCCACCAGGCTGGTGGGGAGGCGGCCATTCACGCCATGAGATTGATATTTGAGCAGCGTGATTGTGAGGCCGTTCTCCTGGTGGATGCTTCAAACGCATTCAATATACTTAACCGCAAGGCTGCACTGCACAACATCAAGATCAAGTGTCCTAGCTTTGCGATGTATGTTGAAAATTCGTATAGGAATCCATCAGACCTCTACATAGTAAACAACAAGGCTCTACGAGGTGATACCATCCTGCAGTCGACCGAGGGAACAACACAGGGGGACCCTGTTGCAATGGCAATGTATGCAATTGGCCTATCGGTGCTCCAACAAGAAATAAAGTTTGAAACAACTGGGGTCAAACAAGTGGCATATGCTGATGACCTCACAGGAGCAGGAAAAGTGGAGGACATCAAAAAGTGGTGGGACCTGGTAACATCGCGAGGTCCACAAATAGGGTACCACCCAAACGCCAGCAAATCCTTCCTCATCGTGAAGCCAGATCATTATGATCGGGCTTTGGAGGTTTTCGGCGAAAGTGAGGTCAAAATAACTAAGGACGGCCAAAGACATCTAGGCGCAGTAGGCACTACGGACTTCAAGACCCAGTACGTAGCGGGAAAGGTGAATGAGTGGGTGAGCGAAATCCAAGCTCTATCGGAGATTGCTAACACAGAGCCACATGCGGCCTTTGCAGCATTCACCCATGGAGTCAAGCATCGTTGGAACTACCTGATGCGTACCATCCCTGAGATCGGACCCCTCCTCCACCCTTTGGAAGAAGCAATCAGTGTCAAGTTCATTCCCAAACTAGTGAAACACCCTGACTTAACCCTAGCAGAAAGAACACTTCTTGCACTTCCACCAAGACTGGGAGGGATGGGACTAACTAATCCAGAGGAGATTGCTGACTCTGAACATCAAAATTCACTTAAGCTCACGGCAGCCCTCACTGACCACATAATAGCCCAGAATGCAACAGGGAAGTGGACACCAGCGAAGTAAATAAGATCCGTAGGTCCATTACAACAGATCGGCAGCACTGCCAGGGGTCGATATGTTGCAGCAACTATTGCTGCAGGTTCCAGAAAATCTTCATGTGCGAAGCAGTAGCGCAGGAGGTGGGCGCCGAACTGGTTAAGCACGCTACCGATATGCAAATGTTTTCCCAGCCTTAACAAACAAGAATTTACAGATGCCATTGTCGGGTACGGTTGGTCAGTAGATGGTCGGTGGTTCTCCCCAATGCGTGTGTGGCTCTTCCTGGCGATAGCGATCACGCTGGTCTGCAAGAAGGGGCTTCACATGCATGAGGGGCATGACGAGGTAAGGGATCTGCAGCAAATATGTTGAAGGAAATCTGCCGGGACGTCATGGTAGAACCGGACCCTCCTTCCACTGGATGGCGAGATCTTCCAACACAGGACGGTGGACAGCGGTAGCTGACATCAGGATTTTTGATCCCATGGCCGTTTGTCACTGTAACCTAGCTCTCGATGCTGCGCATAGGAGGAACGAGAACGACAAGAGAAGGGCATATGGGGAGAGAATTCAAAATGTGGATCAAGGCAGCTTCACTCCTCTAGTGTTCACAACCTCTGGTGGGATGGGCCCAAGTGCAAGATGTTTCTACGCCAGACTCGCGGAGCTGATCTCCTAACAGAAGCAGCAGCCCAGAAGTTATGTTACAGCCTGGATGAGATGTCGACTGTCCTTCTCTCTCCTTCGGTCGGCTTTGCTCTGCCTCAGGGGAACGAGAGCGTCTGCCCCTACTCCGACAACTGCTGCAGATATTGACTATGAGGCTACAGTCACTGAATGCCGCATAGATCTGCGGCTCAACTAATTTAACACAGATAGGAAAGCTTCTTATGTATTAGGATATTTAATATTAAGGTAAATAAATGGTGACGAAGGTGTGGCTATTGGGGGAGGCTGTAGTAGTAGTAGTAGTAGTACTAGTAGTGAAGATGTGTGTGGTAGTAGTTGTAGTAGTAGTAGTAGTAGTAGTACTAGTAGTGAAGATGTGTGTGGTAGTAGTTGTAGTAGTAGTAGTTCCATAGTAGTTGTGAAGCTGTGTGTGTAGTAGTAGTAGTAGTAGTAGTATTCTCGTGATAATAATGTAGACGTGTGTGTGTAGTAGTAGTAGTTTCGCAGGAGTAGTGAAGATGTGTGTGTTAGTAGTAGTAGTAGCAGAAAGAGCACTCCTTGCACTACCACCGAGACTGGGAGGAAAGGGATTGACCAATCCTGAGAAGATTGCTGGCACAGAACATCAAAACTCAGTTAAGCTCACTGCAGCCCTCACGGACCACATAATAGCTCAGAGCGCATCAGGGGAGGTGGATACCAGTGAAGTAAACAAGCTTCGAAGATCCATTATGACAGAACGACAGCATGGCCAAAGTGATAAGTTGCAGCAGCTGTTGCTGCAAGTACCAGAGAATTTGAAAAAAAGTAGGTATAGCGCAGGGGGTGGGCGCCTCGAACTGGTTAACTACGTTACCGATAAGGGCAAATGGTTTCTGTCTCAATAAACAAGAATTTACAGATGCCAATGCTCTAAGGTACGGTAGGCCAGTAGAAGGTTTGCCCTCCCAATGCATGTGTGGCTCTTCCTATGACGTCGATCACGCCATGGTGTGCAAGAAAGGCGGCTTCATATGTATGAGGTATGACGAAGTAAGGGATCCCACAGCAAATATGTTGAAGGAAATCTGCCGTGATATCAGGGTAGAACCGACCCTCCTTCCATTGGATGATGAGAATTTCCAACATAGGACTTCAAACACATCCAACAAAGCCCGTGTTGACGTCAGTGCTCGAGGATTCCGGACGCGGGGACAGCGAGCCTTCTTCAATATCAGGATTTTTGATCCCATGGCCGCATGTCACCGTAACTTAGCTCTCGATGCTGCACACAGGAGGAACGAGAACGACAAGATATGGGTATACGGGGAGAGAATTCAGAACGTTGATCAAGGCAGCTTCACTCCTCTGGTGTTCACAACCTCTTGTGGGATGGGACCAAGTGCAAGATGCTTCTACGCCAGACTCGCAGAGGTGCTATCCGAACAAAAGCAACAGCCCAGAAATTATGTTACAGCCTGGATGAGATGTCGACTGTACGTCTCTTTCCTTAGGTCTGCTTTGCTCTGCCTCAGGGGAACGAGAGCATCGGCCCCAAACCCGACAACAGTTGCAGATATTGACTATGAGGCAACAGTCACTGAATGCCTCATAGATCTGCGGCTCAACTAACTCAACACAGCTAGGGTAGCTACTTTTGTATTTGGGTATTTAATTTTAAGGTAATGAAATGGTGGCGAAGGTGTGGCTATTGGGGGAGGCTGGGGACTAGGGTGTGTCAATTTAGGGGGTGAACTGGCTAAATTGAAAATCGAGTAATTTGGTAGCAATTTATTGTAGTCTTTAAGCATGCAAAACAATATTCTGGCATAAATTTTTTTTTATAATAAGTCCTACCTACATCAAATGGATTTTTAAATGTACATATTTGTGAATTTATAACATAACCAGCGTTTGCACACATGTTACTGTTTCAAGTTTCAAATTATTATATTTTATTATCCGTAGTCTATTTGAAAGTAACCAATGCCTTCATACTCTCTTTGCTTTGGTTTCTTGTCATCAGTAGTCTGCTTGCTATTTGTGCTTTGATGTAACCTTCTCGTGGGAAGGCCACTTCGGCACCTGCATTGGAGTCTCTTTAAGGTTTCTCAATTCTTGGCTAGTTAGACTTGTTGTCAATGGTGGCTCTAAGACTTCCAAACTCAAGTCAACCAATTCTGACAATTTGGTGGCATTGACGTTTATTGGGGGAACTTTTCTTGAATGTAACGAACAGTCTCCCAACTGGTCGTCATCTATTAGCGTTCCTCTAATCTTTAGAATGACTTCTACAGCCTCGGTTCGGAGATTGGTACATTGACTGCAAAGCATTGCTTGCAAAACTGCTTCTGATCGAGCATACCAAGCGGACCTTCTTGCCACAGGTAACACGATGTTCCTCACTACCTTCCTCTGTGTACTTACTAGCTGCAATTGAAACAAAAGGTGATTGGGCCCATCCACCCACATAGGATTAAGTTTCACACTAAACCACTGGGGAAGATAAACTCCAATAATAAATTCAACAATTAACCTCAAATTCTTCAGCACTTTGCCCTTCAATTCGTGTTTGGAAATCCAAATCCTGCAGAAACGAAGAGCTGTAGTTAACCAACAGCTGTGACTGACAGGTCCAATCTCCAAGAGAGCCAATGACTGAGGCACTTCTCCTGATCTTATTGCTTGGGCAATACGATAAGCATAGGATTGATCTGTGCTGAGATCTTTGATGACTCCTTCAGACAACGCCGGAAGAGGAGGGCCAACTTCGACCTTTGGAAAGGTTGTATTTATTTCTAGTTGTGTTGCTTCATCCAGCATGATGCCAAGGGGACCTGACCACTTGTTGTTGCTCTTTGTAGGACCATCAAGTTCCTGGATGAGATGACGAAGAGGTAGCTCGCCTGTATGTAAATCACATACAATCCAAGCAAGTCTTCTTCCTAGTTTTTTCTCTAAATGCGTCATTACACCCCCCTGCCATCCGGTGTTCACTGCAGTTGAATCTCCACCAACAGCCTGCAGTGAACTGCCAAGTCCTCTCTCCTGAACCCAACATAAAATATGATCAGCAATGACCTCTGCATGTTTCTTCCCTTCTGCTTCAGTTTCGGGAGCAAAGTGAAACAAAAACCGACCACCAGGCTCAGAACAGACAGAGTAGTGTTCTTCTTTGATGAGACCTGGAAACTTTCTGTTCACTCCCTCTACTTCTAGCAAAACTTTTGTGTCATCTATTCTTCCATCAAACAAAAGACAGGAGAGCCCTCCCTCGCTTAAATCTTTTTCATGCTGATCAGATATTTCCTTCATTATTTTTTCTTGTGCTCTTCTAATTTTATTATGATCTATCACCAAAGATACATCCTCTCGGCTGATGGGGCCTGCATCTATCCAAGCGGCAGTTGCAATTTCTGCAGCCTCACGAAGTCCAGCATGGTGGCGAATACTAGCTAAAGCAATGTTTGAAATATTTCTTGTGTTGTATTTCATTTTCTTTGGAAAAGGTTCAGATGGCTCTTTGGAACTATCATCTGATGTTGCTTCCTGTTCATCAGAAGAACTATCAAAGAAGTGATAAACATCTTGACACAGCTCTTCCTCTCTTTGGATGGCTTCTTCACTCTTCATTTTCTTCTTTTGTTCCCTCTCTCGGATTTGTTCTCTCTTCTTGGCATTAGCAATCTGCTTCTTTGTTTCTGAATAATCTATTGAACCCATTTGCATACTTCCTTGGCCTTCTGCCTTTGTCCTCTGTGCCTTTATAAATTCAAGCTCTAAAACAGGGATCTTCTTTTCACGAGGACAACCACAATCAATGTAGGAATTATTTTCTCTCTTACCTGAGTGAGAACAGTTGGATTCAGAACATAATTGTATGGAGCACTTGCAGGTCAAAATGTCAAACAGAGTATCAAGTGTGTGCAGAAATTCATTTTTCCTGGCCAAGTTTCCTTTACCAAGTGATGTTTCAACTGCTTTGTGCCATAATTTCGTTAGTTTTAGCTCAATAGTTCGACACTGATTAATCACAGGTGGTTTGAATAGTGCATTAGCTTTTGTCCATTGGTGCAGAAGAGGGACTATTATGTCATTTATGAGTTCTTTATCTGTATAGTTCCTTCTGTCCTTTGCATTTTTTTCTCGAAGGAGTAACCCTAATCTTAGCATGTCTCTCACTGTTGGAAGTTCTGATACAGGAAGCTCCTTCCCTTTACCAACTAGCAGGCTCAAGTGGGTTGACAACTGACTTCTTGTCTTCAATTTTGACATCTTCACACTATCTGACAAATAGAAAAATATTTCAATGTTTCATAATTCAATTGTTGTTTCAAAAAATATCAATTTGTTTATCAAAAATGCTGTAACAGAAATAACATAATAATTTCTTAGAACATAATGTTTTATACAATGATATAAGTAACTGCGACAATCAATATGCCCTACTTACAATAATTAAAATGTAGAATTCGTCTGGTAGAGTAGGTGCAAGTGCAATGAGAGCAAACAAGTCAAAACAAGAATTAAACTGTCCCACACGGAGAGCCTGTTCATGTTCATGTTCTGACATGCATATTGTACACAAGCTATAGAACCATAAAATACTCCATAATCCATATGCTTACATGAGATTAGTTAATATCAAGTGAATAATTCTAATCAAGTCTCATTAATTTGTTGAAATACTGATATTTGAAACTTTAAGGTATAATTGATGTAGGTGAGGGTTATTTCAATTCATTTTTGTTTGCTAATCTCAAGTTTAGACATAAAGAGGCACAATATTTTGACTACCAAATTTGATTTTTAACATGTTGACAAAATTGACACACCCTATTGTGACATGCCGCAGTTACCACAGTGCATGCGACTTGGGTGTCCAGGTCGGGCGGCAGCTACCTCAGACTCACCGGTGACGTCATCACCAACCGCCGCTGCCTCCGCGGCTGTTCCCACCACTGCCTGGCCAGACGTACGATACAATACACCAGCATCTCTCACTGCTGCCTCAAATAACATACATTTGTTTCTAAGCACCTCAACACTATTATAACTCGAGTACCCCTGGAAAATTTCCCTTTTCAACACTGGGTTACTCAGGCCCACCATAACTTTACGTAATAGCATGTACTCAGAGAGATCGTTATCACAGGTGGGACATTTAAATTCACACTCCACTGCCTCTGCGAAGCAGCGATGAAAATACCTTCACCTTGTTTGCTGTTGAAAAACTCGTTCCATTTCACAGCTTGGTTTGAAGACTGAAGAACCATTCCACTGATGGCATCCAGGGCTTTCTTGGGCGAGAGCTGCTCCCACTGACCGCTGGGGTATCTCGAGTCAATCACCCTTTGGAGCTCAGGGATGCAGTTCAGGCGAATGTGGAGTGTGGCCACCAGTTGTGACCACTCGTTCAACAGCACCCATGACTCCATGGACCGCCTCCATGTCCTAAACGCAGCTGCTGGCATTTCTGCCTCACACTTCTCTGGAGCGACAGCTGCTGAGGGCTTCATGACCGGCATAGAAGCATGACCACCGCCAGTAGGTAGAGACGCCATCTGAGCCATCAATGCACTCATGGCCTGCTGCTGGGCGTGCATGGTGTTCCCCGCCGGTGTAGAGATGCCCTGGCGTCCCCTTGAGGGCGTCGAGAATCGTGGACGTGTGGGGGCCATGTCAGCGTTCTTGTCAGGGCTGTAATGGCCTGTCGGGCCCCTGGATCCTACTCACTGCGCCATGTGAGAGGTTTGAATCATAGACCATGTTCTGTGTAGACTTTATTTTAACAGCGTCAGCTGGTGACTGGCAACCGGGCGCTGCCATAGACAAGCACCCCCACCTCAACATGGGAAAACATATCGTACGATGGTACAATCTTACAGGGGGGTGCCTAGTTCAAGTGCTCTTTCCTCAGACAAACATCCCTGATACCATACAAAGGCTCTCCTTCCGTGCAAGTAGTCACCTATCCAGTGTAACAACTTTCCTGATACCCCTAGAGCAGCCAGTTCATTCAAACTATTCCACTGTGAGATTTATCAAATGCTCCTTGTAAATCCATAAAACTCTACATCTGTCTGCATCATTTGATAAACATTTTATATCACAGACTGAAGTACCTTACCCTTTCCAAAAAAAGCAAATAAATTACAAGATAGATTATCCCCCACATTATATAGAAGCCTATTTAATAATACTCTCTCCATCATCTTGGAAAAACAAGATGCTAAAGACACTTGCCTGTATCCACCAGTTGCCTTAGGGACAGGAATGACTATAGCTTTCTTCCATTCTGTTGGTAATCTACCCTCTGTATAGCTCATATTGAATAAATCTAATAATGGAATATTTTCCATACCAACTAAGCAGTTCAAAATTTCATAAGTCACACCATGTTCGCCTGTTGCTGTAGATTTTCTCATTTTAACAGCATTTAACAGCTAATCTTGAGTACTATCTACACATATTACATCACAAAAATTTAGAGCTGATGAAATAAATCTTCTTTCATTTTGCAACTCATCTAATGCTTCTATTGTCCTGTTAGGCAGGGAGGCAGCACTAGCAACTTTAGCCCCTTTGTCTACCAGTTTATTGGCTTCTTCATCTGGTTGAGGGTGACTTATAAAATTACTCTTTTTTCCTCTAATTTTGTTAATATCCTGCCATATTTCTTTGAGATTTTTACTCTCCCCAATGTGCTGTGCAAAGTCTTGCCAATATTTCTCCCTTGCCTGCCCACATATTTTGGCTATATCCACGAAGATTTCCATATCTTCTTCTCTTCTACCATTCTTTACCCACTCTGTATGTGCTGCCTTTAACATCTGTGTTCATCCCTTCATCATTTTGTCATTAGTATAGCAGTGTTTCCTAGCCCCATGTCTCTTATCATTTATCTTTGTCTGTGTTGACTTAGTTAAATATCTTTCTATCTCCCCAACTAAATCATTATAAAAGCTATCCATACAGACTGGTGTACAATTTCTGTACCATTTCCTTTTATTTTGGGTAAACATTTCTGTGACATCCTTTTTTAGTTTCATCCTCTTCCTCCTGTATCTCACCTGTCTGTTCCCTAATGTTAACTGAACATACACAACAAAATGATCACTGACCAGCTCCCTTATTATCTCACATTATCCCTGGACTCCCTGACTGCTTATCATGCAAGCATAATCTAACCTTCCTCCTTTAATATGAGTCACTTCCTTATTTCCTAATAAGTATGCATCTGGGTGATCTTGTAAAAATTGCAAAAGTTTTATACCGTTACTATTAACTCTCCCCATTGTTTCCAGTCTTGGATGCCGAACACTAAAATCTCCTACAGCCAAAGTTGAGTCCAAAAACATGCAGTCTGGTAAGTAGTTAGGGCCAAGGCAGCCTGCAGAAATAAAAAAATTGCTATGTTCAATTCTCCTTCCTTCATATATATCTTTATACAGACGCTTTCTATTCCCCGTACTCTACTCGGGCTTCCAACTAGTTCTGCTGGTATGGAATTCTTAATGTATGTTGAGACCCCTCTTATACCTTCACCCGAATAGAGATGAAATCCCATATATCCAGACAGTTTAAGCAGGTCGTCTTTCCTGTCCCCAGTCTCCTGAAGGGTAATTATGTCAATATTATTTTAAAGGGTAAAGTAATGTACATCTGTCACTCTATTTCGTAGTCCATTAACATTCCAGGACATTATCTTAAGCCTAGCTAGATCCATTATTAATATTTACACACTTTATATCCTTTCCCATCAAATTCTTTAAGAAGGCCCAATCCTCCTGTACAGCTTCCCATTTCCTCAAAAGCCTTTCTTTATCAGTATCTTTACAATTTACCAACACCTTTTTCAAACTTTCAGTTGTTACTCCCTGCACTACAGAATCCTTTATTTTTTCTCTCCTTCCCTTTAGTATTTATTTTAATCCAGGAATTATTCAAAACTTTGGACTCTTCACTTTCCTCTCTCCCTTCTAATTCTACATAATTCACAGCTTTGTTTTCCCTTTATTCATTTATCACTGTATCATGTAATTTTCTCTATCACTTTTATTTTCTGTCCTAAATTTTGCAAAAGCTGAAACATCTTACGCACCTCTTCTCCCAGAATTTCTTGTACAGTTTTATCACTAACCTGGAGGGCTGCACCACTACTCTCACCTGCTACTTGTTTATTACTCTGGTTGTTCAGCCGCAAGCGCTGTCGTTATCCTTCTTCAATCTCCATGCCAGGTATTCCTAGGAATCACTGTCTCCACTGTCTGTGTGTTCTCCTGCTGTCTTGTCACTGGCATACCACTGCGTACTTCGTCAGTGTTCTCTGAATAATTCCTTTGTTGGTTATTTCTCAGACGTGGCCTCATCTCACATGCAATTGAACTACCATTGTGAATTTTACCACAATTACAGCAACAAGGCTTCACTTTCTCTCCTACTTTTGATTTTGTCTTCCCACAGAATCTATAACGTGGGTCCAGTTGCCAGCTCCAGGCCTTCTGTCCCCATCTGCAACACTTGAGACATTATTGGTTCCTCCACATATAGTGCCACCTTCCTGTACCCTGCTCCCGTGATGAACACTTTGTCTGGAACCTTTTCTCTCATTAAGGCAATAACCTGGCTTCTCTTTTCGCCCCTTATTGAATGCCTCTTGACCCAAACAAATCTCTCGTCATCCAATAAGAATTCTGGATCCAGTATTACAGGGTACCTGAAGACTACAGTATAACCTTTGTAAGTACACCCTGTATGTCTCTCTCCTCTGGCAAAACCATCAATAATCTCTTGTACCCAACAGTCGTCAACATTTCCACAGCCTCCATGGTCCCCACTGTAAGATAAGGCTTGTGTATGCCTTCTTTCAAAAGAGGCTCAAAGCTGCGATGCTCCCGTCCTAGTTGTACTGCCCATTTTAATTTTTCAAGGAAGGTCATCGTGCATGACTGTGGAAAAATCAATTTCTTCCTGACAAGACCAACTTCACCTTGTGTGTGTTCGTGTCTACTTCCTTCAAATTCCATACATTGCTCTGTTCTTGATCCATTTTCCACTATTTCCTTTCTGTTATTTCCATTATTATTTCCCCTCACACATTTCTTGTCCTAGATTTTTTTGTCTCTTCTCTTCCTCTCTCTCTTCGTCGCTTTCACTTTCCTCCTCTTGCCAGTTTGTCTTCCTCATCCTCTTAGGAATTACTTTCCTGTTCACTACCTCTTATTGTAGCTATATTTCCTCACTTCTTACTTCCCTTGTGTTTCATCATTAGCATTAGACTCATCACTACTCAACTCAAGGTCTTCAAGAACTTCGTTCAATACTTTCTTCTCTTTACTCTTCCATATAAACTTCTTAAGCAATAATTCACTTTCCATGGGGCAATGTTGACATCTCACAACACCCAGCAAGGAGTGATGGGACCCCGAGCAGTTATTTTCGTGTGGTAAACAGCTAAGTTCCCAACACCAAAGTTGCTTGATGGTACTTATCTTATCCTTAGGTCCTTATACACATGTAGGTAAGTCTATATATCCTTCAGATAATTAAATAGAGCTGAAAACATCCCATATTTGGGAGCTAGCACTCACAGCTGTGTTTACCAGTGCCCGTTTTTTCTCCATAGCTGGATGATCGTCATACTCGATTGCGAGTGACAGCTAAGTAGTGTGTGTGTGTGTGTGCTGTGACATCACATTTGAGGGAAGAGCCGGTTAGGTGGAGACTGCCAACTGGTTAACTGAGACTCAAGAGTAGACACAGTTACAGCTACGTGCTCACTGCCTCCACACATGTTTACTTCCCACATACACACTAAGTCACTTCTAAGTCACATTAGATTATTGTAATTTTTACTCTTATGCTCTGTATTAGAGAAAATGGTTGATGCTCCTATAGTATGCGGTCTATCGAGCTAGAGTTGTGTCTACTGGGATATTTACACTGTAGCATCCAATAATAAAACCTAACCTAACCTAAACTATCCTAGGTTAGGATAAGATATATTAGATTAAGTTAGGTTGAGTTAGGTTAATGGATGTTTCAATGTAAATATCCCGGTAGACGCAACTCCAGCTCGGTAGACCGCATACTATAGTAGCACCTCGACAGCTTACTCACGTGAGTCTAAGTTTACCCATGTTTCGGTAAATGTTATTATATCGATTTTTTCGGTACATACCAACACCCAGTACCTAGTTCTGTGGGTTACCCAGTACCTAGTGCTGGGCACTCAGTACCTAGTACTGTGGGTTACCCAGTACCTAGTGCTGTGGGTTACTCAGTATCTAGTACTGTGGGTTACCCAGTACTTAGTGCTGTGGGTTACTCAGTATCTAGTACTGCGGGTTACCAAGTGCCTAGTACTGTGGGTTACACAGTACATAGTATTGTGGGTTACTCAGTACCTAGTACTGTGGGTTACCCAATACCTAGTACTGTGGGTTACCCAGTACCTAGTACTGTGGGTCACCCAATTCCTAGTCCTCTGGAAAAAAGTAAGAGACCAATTGCTCAGTGTTATATGAGAGGAGCGAGAGTAAATATGTTACAATAGAGTCTTTCACCCTAGTTCAGTCTACCGCTTACAGGTCATGCTGTTAAATTATCTCCCCCCTCCCCCTCTCCCCGTTCACTATCTCTGATTCTCCCCGCCTCTTCACGCACATTCTCATGAACACAAGCATCTTGGTCTAACACAAGAAAACATCGCCACTTGTTAGCGGGCGGACACATATTCACCTGCATAACTTTCCTAAGTGCCACCTCTCCTCTTATTACTGGTTAATTCGTACTTGGTATTTTATCACAGTGTCGTAGTTTCATTTATAGCTTAGCCTCTTCAATACATATGTT
>NW_024736650.1:761442-835082 GCF_018991925.1 Homarus americanus
TTTTTTCTCCATAGCTGGATGATCGTCATACTCGATTGCGAGTGACAGCTAAGTAGTGTGTGTGTGTGTGTGCTGTGACATCACATTTGAGGGAAGAGCCGGTTAGGTGGAGACTGCCAACTGGTTAACTGAGACTCAAGAGTAGACACAGTTACAGCTACGTGCTCACTGCCTCCACACATGTTTACTTCCCACATACACACTAAGTCACTTCTAAGTCACATTAGATTATTGTAATTTTTACTCTTATGCTCTGTATTAGAGAAAATGGTTGATGCTCCTATAGTATGCGGTCTATCGAGCTAGAGTTGTGTCTACTGGGATATTTACACTGTAGCATCCAATAATAAAACCTAACCTAACCTAAACTATCCTAGGTTAGGATAAGATATATTAGATTAAGTTAGGTTGAGTTAGGTTAATGGATGTTTCAATGTAAATATCCCGGTAGACGCAACTCCAGCTCGGTAGACCGCATACTATAGTAGCACCTCGACAGCTTACTCACGTGAGTCTAAGTTTACCCATGTTTCGGTAAATGTTATTATATCGATTTTTTCGGTACATACCAACACCCAGTACCTAGTTCTGTGGGTTACCCAGTACCTAGTGCTGGGCACTCAGTACCTAGTACTGTGGGTTACCCAGTACCTAGTGCTGTGGGTTACTCAGTATCTAGTACTGTGGGTTACCCAGTACTTAGTGCTGTGGGTTACTCAGTATCTAGTACTGCGGGTTACCAAGTGCCTAGTACTGTGGGTTACACAGTACATAGTATTGTGGGTTACTCAGTACCTAGTACTGTGGGTTACCCAATACCTAGTACTGTGGGTTACCCAGTACCTAGTACTGTGGGTCACCCAATTCCTAGTCCTCTGGAAAAAAGTAAGAGACCAATTGCTCAGTGTTATATGAGAGGAGCGAGAGTAAATATGTTACAATAGAGTCTTTCACCCTAGTTCAGTCTACCGCTTACAGGTCATGCTGTTAAATTATCTCCCCCCTCCCCCTCTCCCCGTTCACTATCTCTGATTCTCCCCGCCTCTTCACGCACATTCTCATGAACACAAGCATCTTGGTCTAACACAAGAAAACATCGCCACTTGTTAGCGGGCGGACACATATTCACCTGCATAACTTTCCTAAGTGCCACCTCTCCTCTTATTACTGGTTAATTCGTACTTGGTATTTTATCACAGTGTCGTAGTTTCATTTATAGCTTAGCCTCTTCAATACATATGTTTTGTTTGAGCTTATAATGTTACTACTTCTATCAAATATAACTATGGCACTGTATACCATACTTCTTACCCACTCCCAAACTACCTCCATATACTGAACGTGATTTGGCTTAAACTAGCATAGCTACTATTACAAAGGTAATTGCCTCGTTCAGTAGACACCACTTACATTCTCCTCACCACTCCCGCGAAATGAAGATATATACAGTAGAAATTTGGATCTCGGTTCCCCTCTGGGTGGGCTCGCCGGCTCGGCGACCAGTCTCCCAGTTGAGTCAACCCTCAATAGAGCGTCAGTGTTGAGTTGACTGGCAGTGTGTTCGGAACTAAAGCTAGGTGCTGGTAACACCCAGCCCGGGAGTTGTGAAGCGTCTACAGTCACCACTGTGAGAGGTAACGTACAACTGGGTTCTTATCTGATATGGAAAATGTATCAACGTTCTGAAAAAGAGTTGCACTAACAGGGAAATTTTTTATGTCGTTATACAGTACTACACACAACATAGGAGTTTGTATTTCTGTATACTACACCTATTGAACGTTATTTAATTTTCAATCAATAATATTAAGATAACTGATGTAAGTTCAAATGAATGTTTGAATATTTTTAACTTTCTTTGCTATATACCAAGCAGTATTTCTTCGCGCGGGAAAGAAGTGGCGGGCATCAGAAAAACGAATTTTGAACCTACTGTATATTGTCCTGGGTGCCATACGAAGAGCAGCTCTGAGTTCTAGTTTACTTTTTTTTTTTACCGGGATTAGCCCACCCGGGCACAGGTCACTGGCCCACATCGCGGCCTGGGGGGCGAAAATGTAATAATAATAATAATAATAATAAAGAATTGAAAAAATGAAAAAAGATAAAAAGTGAGAAACAATATATGTATGTTGTGTTGTCAATGGTAAGAGAAACAATTGAGACCCTGCAATTGTGTGTAAATGGAGCAGAAAGTCAGATCAGCAACCTGGGACTAGGTCACAATTTTCGTGATGCCATGTGGCAGCAGGGTCTACCATTAGACAACACATTATGCTTCCAATATCTTCCCAGGCGGTAGTACCTCCCTGTTTGGTAGCTGCCTACTACGTACTACCTACTTCGAGACTGTGATATTAACTTGACTTGACGTCTGTAGATAAGGTAGAGGGCTATTGTTTGTAATGCTGAGTGGGAGGACAGGGATTAGGATTGGAAATACTTGTACTTTGGTGGCAATTTGGGGGAGAGGGGGATTGGTTTAGGATCAAGGAAAAAGAGGGAGGAAGATTGAATGGAAGTAAGAGATTGACAGTATCCGGGCTCAACCAGATATGCTGACGGTATAATAATTATATTTGAACTTACATCTTGCGTGATTAGGTTCTAGCTGTCAAGCCTTTTTCATTTAGTTAAAAATGTGTTTATTTTTGCAGTAGCCATTGTTTCAAGGAAGGGGTGACGACCTCTAGCCAGGTTCTTATGGAGCTGGCTAAGCAACGTATCTTTTGTTTTAATAAGAGTGGAAGGAAGGGGCAAGAAGACAAGGGTGGGAGAGGCCAAGGATAGTGTCCTTTGGTCACTCTCATCTTTTTAATGAAACATTTTTCTGTTTTAGAGAATTGAAGCTTTTTGTTTATAGTAGGGAAGTTTAATTTCTAAGAAGAGATGAAGAGATGTAGGATCCAACTTGCTACTTTTGTTCACAAGGAGGTGGTCTTATCTTTTTGGTTTAATTGAAAGATTGGAGCTTGACTTGAAGGTACAGTATTTATTGGCTATACAGTTCTTTTTGTTTTTGTATTAAATTTGATAATTTTTAGATGTACCTTGGTATTGGTGGTGGATTGTTATTAAATTATCATTAAAAGATGAAACGATCCAAGGATCCAAGCTATCCTAAACATTAAACAAAGTTCGCTCTGTTAGTTAAGATTTTTTTTTCTTGTACGGGAATTAGCCCACCCGGGCGCAGGTCAGACGACCCACAACGGGGCCTGAGGGGTAGTTTGGTTATTTTGAGTAGTTCGGTTAGATTAGGATAGTTTGATTTGCGTCATCTTTGATATATGGTTTAATGCTTTAGTCTCGCGGCCACCTTTTGTCACTCACTCACCTAGTGCTACTCTTTGTATGTATACTGAGAGTGATTTTGAGCTCCTTAGATCTTATAACTTATTTATCTTTTCTCTTCGCCACTGGGCGGCTTTTTAGCCGTTCGACCGTCGGCCAGTTCTCTGTTATGCAAGGTTAGCATGCACTGGGCATCTTTGGCGAAGTTTACATTCCTTTTTTTTTCTGATGTTGGCCACTCTCTTCGACATTAAAGAAGTCTTGGGTATTCTCACCCTAAATCTAATCTAATCCAGCGTAACATACTGCAGTACCAGCCGAGTCAGTCAGTTATATATCATCAAGTAAAGATTGTCCTTTGATGACTTTCAACGTAAAAAGTAATTGAAAACACTGAATTTCCGTATTCAAAAAACGCGTAGTGCCTCCCCCCCTTAATATCCGTGCGAGCCGAAACAAAATGTGTTACGTTGATGAGTTTCTGGGGGAGTTCAGCTTCGATATTCTCTGTGTAACGGAAACGTGGTTGTATGAATCACACATCAAAATTATTCGTAGTGCTCTTCCCAAGACACATTCTCTTGTTCATGTACCCGGACCTGCTGCAGGAGCTCCGGGTGGTGGAGTGGCACTGATTTATTCTGTGGCCCTGCTCAACATTAGACTGAATAGTAGTGACGGTGTTTCCCTCCTTTGAATTTATGGAGGCATTAATATATCTTCCTCACCAAGTTATTAGAATTGCTGTTGTGTATCGTCCTGGTCACCCAGGCACAGATAGGGAGTTCATGGTTCAAATTGGTTTGTTTCTTGATACTTTCTCGGGAAAGAACAGGCGACGGTTGATCTGTGGACTGTGGTGACTTTAATTATTGTGTCGACAACCCATTTCTGAAGCTTTCTCCTCTGAGTTCCTGGAAGTTCTCGGTCTAAGCAATTTTGTCAATCATGTGTCGTGTCCAACAAATATTTCTGAACACACTCTAGACCTAGTTTATTCTCCTGCTGACTGTGATCATGTATTAGATGTTGCAGTTGACCTGATCGATCCAACAGTAACTAACCATGCTTTGGTTACTTTTGGTTTTATTGTCCCAAGAACCCTTTCTTACATTAAAACAATTGCCTTCAAGAACTATAGAAACATTGACTAGATCATAATTGAACAGGAAGTCGATCATTCTTTGAACTGGGTCGACTCCTCTGTTTTGTCCTCTGATGAGAGTTAAATTACATAATTCTGTCTTCCAGTCCATTTCAGACCGTTATTGTCCAGAGGTCACGAACAAAATTACAGTACGAGATGACTCTCCATGGTAAGACTCGTCTATAAGTTCTCTTCGTAGGGATTGTAGAAGTGTTGAACGAGAGTGGCATATAGGCGGTCAACAGACCATACTAATTTGAACTGAGTTACGCCATAAACCTCGCTCTTTAATCGTTTTGTCCTGAAGGGGTGAACAACATTCTGCGCTATTTTAAAGATTCGAAAAAGACTTTTTGTCGTCTTGGTCCTGTAAGGTATCTAAGGTACCACTCACTTATGAACACGCTGCAGACTTTCTTTGTAGAATCATAAATGAAATTTTTACAGAGGGCAATTATGTGCGATCTAAGAAACAGGCTTTATTGCATCCACTTTTTAAGAAACCCTGTCTTGTTCCTGAAAATGTGTCAAATTATCGTATGGTCTCCAATCTCTCATTCTTATCAAAGATCATAGAGCGTGCTATGCTGGATCAGTTACTTCCTCCGTGAGAGAGAAATGGAGTGATCCCTCTGGTCATGTCTTCCTATAATCCTATAGGAATCAACATTCAAATGAAACTGCCTTACGTAAATTCATAACGATTTGATAATAAACACTTGCACAGGAAAGTCCTCCCATCTGGTCATGCTGGATCTCTGCAGCTTTTGACACGGTGGAGCATCATCTGTTGCTTCAGGATCTTTGGTCGTTTGGTGTCCGTGAGAATGCACGCTTACTGCTCGAGTCTTATTTGTCAGAGCGATCTCATTATCTGATGGTTGGTGGAACCAATTCAAACCAGGTCCTTTTGCAGTTTGATGTTCCACAGGGATCCGTTTTGGGAACACTTCTATTTACAGTTTATACCAGTAATCTTACATCTCTGCTGGATGCTCTTGGTGTTGCCAACCATTTCTATGCCAATGATACACAACTTTATGTGAAATAATAAATGTTGAGGATATTGGGGAGATAATGAAATCCTTGGTGTCTGATATTAAGATCTGGGTGGCTCGGAGAAAACTTAAGCTGAATGACGGCAAAACCGAGATTATCATCATCTAAGAAATAGGAGGCACTTATGATTTTGGCTCTTTAAACTTTGGGAAAGTACAGCTCAGTCCTGTCGGTTTTATTCATAATGTTGGTGTGTACTTTGACTCAAAACTGAATTTTAAAGAGCATTTAAACTCAGCAGTTATGAGTTACAGCTTTCATATTTGAAATCTATATGCTATTAAACAGATTTTGGATAGACAGTGTCTTGTAACACTATTACATCCACTTATTTTGTCTCGGGTGAAATATTGTAACTCTTTATGGGTCTGCCTACCTAATTTTCTACTGAAGAGAGTTAAAAAAATGTTGATCGAATTACATTGGTTTCCAATTAAAGCTAAGATAGCTTTCAAACGCTGTCTAATGACTTTTTAAGACACTAATGTTTTGCCAACCTACTAATTCCACTAACTACACATTCTGAAATGATTTTGCGTTTTATTGATGATCTTTCACGCCCTGGGAAGCCTAGAGCAATACGGGAATGTTCTTTTGCTGCCCGATACAGCACCCATAAAGCAGTTGACTTCTGTGGAGGCCTTTAAGAAACAACTTAAGATCTTTCTGTTTTTGAAAGCTTATGATCCTGAACAGGGAAAGGTGGTGGAGAATTACAAGGTTTAGGAAGTATTAAAACTTAAGGGTATATGAATGATAGAAATCGAACTGTCACATTTTGTGATCTTTTACTGTAGTCTAGTATTTCTTTTTTATTCTCAAATTTTTGACTTTGTATCGTTTCGAATGCTAGTGAATTCTTTAGAAGAACTACAGTAGTGCTTTTAAGAAACAAAAATCCAGCTATTATTATTATTTGTATTATTATAGAGTAGAATGAGCAGACAGCTCATTATTTTACCCAAGTATGTCATCAAGTTCGGCCACCAATTACATACAAATATAAAATACTCGCTGCAGAGTCGGACTGGCCATTGTGCCTCGGTGCCATGGCACATAGGCCCCCCAACAGGCAATCATTATGCCTTCCCCTTTCCTCCCCTAAAAAAAAAATCTTCGAAAGAAATTCAGATACTATCCTGATATTTAAATCGTAAGCACTCTGAACCAACGACGCGTGCACAAGGGGATAAGGCGGGGATATTATTGCCACGGTCTCTTTTCTCTAAAACTAAGGGTATCATGATGGATGGTACAGTTGACTTATCAGGAAATGGTCAGATGAGTGAGTGCTTCTTCCCAAAAAATGATAAACCTGGTCACAAATGCAAAGGTCATAGATAAATATCAGTGCTAGTGGGGTGCAATGGGCCCCAACTATCAGTACTAGGGGGGTAGAATGGGCCCCCACTATCAGTAGTAGTGAGGTGGATTGGGCCCCAAATATCAGTACTTGCTGGGTAGAATGGGCACCATCTGTCAATACTAGTGAGGTGGAATGGGCCCCAACTATCAGTACTAGTAGGGTGGAATGGGTCCCAATTATCAGTACCCGTAGGGTTGAATGGGTCCCAACTATCATAGCTAGTGGGGGTGGAATGGGCACCAACTATCAGTACTAGTAGGGTTAAATGGACCCCAACTATCATAGCTAGTGGGGTGGAATGGGCCCCAACTATCAGTACTAGTAGGGTTGAATGGGCCTCAATTATCATTGCTAGTGGGGTGGACTGCGCCCAGCTAACATTGCTAGTAGGGTGGAATGAGCCCAACTATCATTGCTAGTGGGGTGGAATGTGTCAGGATGAATAGCCAGTGTTCGGCATGACAGCAGTTTGCCGCTTGTTTGGCGCCAACTCTGACAGGCGGAGGTATGGTAGGCAGGCTGGGAAGGTGAGCCGGCAGTCGGGCTACGAATGCTATGCAAATCAGGTCGGTGGCGCAAGCCCAATACCTCCCTTGGTTTTTAACTTAGCATATGCCCTGGCCGATAGAGGATGAGAGAGCGGTGGACCCTGGTGGCTGAGTGTGGAGTAGTATAGCATACCTCTTGGTGGCTATTGAGAGCAACGGAGTAGATTGGTGATAAAAAGTTATGAGTAGCTGGGTGGTTACGGAAGGGACAGTGTCGATTGGAAGTGACGTTTAGAAGAGTGGGAGAGGAAGAGGCAGTGTTGATTGATAGTGACAATGGGCAGAGCGGTAACAGAAAGAACAGTGGCGATTGTAGGTGACAGGTAGAGGAACGGCGACGGAAGGAATAGAAAAATCGGGAAGAGTGGCCTGCGTGGACGGATTCGGTGAAGAGAACAGAGTTGGTGATTTGAATGTGAAGGACTCTTTTGTCATACCATGTACAGTGGCAGACAAAAGTTCTCTCCCCGTGATGAAACTGAGTCATAGGAATGAGTCTCCGAACTTACTTACCCTGGCTGCGGTTGTGCTAGTTCATCTCATTTGGAGTCGACACTGCTCCAGTTTGGGAGGAAGCGAACTTTTGACCCCGACTGTACAAGTGTTCTTGTTATTAGTTTGTTGGAAATTTTATTTTTAATTGAAAATACAGTTACAAACATAAACGTTGCTCCTGTTATTGACCTACCAGTACATAAGGCAAACCCTACACATAAATTATCTCTGACAGATTGGGCCTAAGGCACGATCCCCAAACAGCGTCCTGTCCGCCTCTGACTCACTATTGAACTGCCGGTGATTGGTGACAAATAACGCACCAGGTCAACCCATGTGCAAAAGGCGGAGCTTATTATGTGACGTCATTGGCCGTAAGGGAGGATTCGTATATTATCCCGGGTGAGACCACCCCACTGTATTAGAAGATATTCTTGCCATATATCCTGATTTTCTCATCCCCTAGCACACTACCTTTCAGTTAGCCACTTGAACTTCTCATGTAATCATTATTTTTATGATATTCCTATTCTTATTATTAAAATTTTATTATAATATTATTAATCCTCTTCATTCTTTCTTTATTTATTATTATTTATACTCCTATGATTTTGCCGCCAGTATCAGTGTAAAGGCAATTAAGTTATCAAAGGCATATGGGCTAGCTATTTAATGGGGGGGGGGGGTGCAGAAGGACTACAAGAATTAAATAAAATAGTTTGTCAGGGGTACCTAGTGACAGCACTAGGATCCCGGTTCCTCTATCAAGGAATAAAATATTGAAATTGAAATAAAAGAGTTCAAGAAAATAATAAAAACAAATTGTGATTATAATTATCACCATTCTGTCTCCCCAAGCTATTACAGTAAATCAGTGAATACAAGTATATATGTGTAGAGGTTTTCAATTTATCAATATGTTACTTGTCTCTCCACATCCAGTTTTCTGGCCGAAAGTTAAACTTTAAGGAATTTAAATTTAAACCTGCCCACGGCTCTCAAGTGTTGCCGCTCCTCCTGTAGCATGCACAATAAAATCCACCTTTTTATGTTTTTCAACCTTTGGAAATTAATGAAATATCAGACTTTTATCATGTCATCTGTAATTTGACATGCATCCATATACGGCGCATTTCTCAGGCATTGTCACTCGCTAGACTCGCCAGCCAGCCTTCGCCGTGATAGGACCTCTCTCCAGACCCTTCACCGCCAAAGCCGGGCAGCCAACCAGCCTTTGTCTCAAATTGCTGACTCACTAACCGTCACTTGACGCCACTCACCACCACTTTAATACTCGGGAAGCTTGTTCTAGACAACGCCTTTTCTGTGTCTCCCCACTGATCGGGGGTGTCTCCTGATCAGAGGCGGCCCAGATTGGGTGCTCTGTAACGGCTTCCTGCAGCGGACCTGGGCCGCGATCCCACCGGTGTTACCTACACCAGTGGCTATTCTTCCTCTGTTCTTCCTTCTTTTTCGCTCTGGCCTGGGGACCTGCACCCTAAAGGTGTATTCGACCTTGGGTCCCCCCTGCTTCTGTTCACCTCCCTCCCAGGAGTTTGTGAACACGAAAGGGGGTAGGAGCAGTACCCATCCCTCCGCCGAACCTTCCTGGGTAACCGTGATCGTGCGGGTCCACCTAGGAAGGGGGTCGGAATCCTGAATCCCCACCCCCCTTATTAGGTACACTGGCTCACGCGGGAACCACTCTACGACCACTCCACCACCAAGTGGCGGTGGGGGGTGTTGTAATTCCCGTGACAAGTTCCTCTCCTGGAATAGGTAGGTCTCCAGCCTCACGCCACGCAACGGTGGCCTGTCCACCACGTACTCTCTGAACTAGCAAGACTCCTCAGTGCAACCCTACTCATTAAAATATCTAACCCCATCACGACCAAGGACTCCTTCATCGCCCTGTGCCTGACTGAGAATGATGTAGATTTACTCCTATCGAGCGAAAGCACAAGAAAACTCAAGTCTGCAAAATTTGAAGTTGCAGTCCCTCCACAACTCCGAGCAAGGAAGTCAATTGTAGTCAAACGACTAGATAAAGCGATCACCGAGGAAGCAAGTGAACAGCAATTGGTATCTGACACAGAACATAGAAACCAATGGGCCAAGGTGGAGGAAGTGGTCAAGCTGCCAAGACTGCCATTAATGCTCAAAATAAGATTCACAGAAATAGCCATGGCCCAAAGAGCAATCCAGGAGAGACTTTGTCTCGCCTACTACCATGTCAGCAGCAGCCAGGTGGAACAGGAGGAATTCTCCCCCCTTACTCCATGCTGGAACTGCTGCCAATACTCACACACGGCTACAGACTGGCCTTACAACGACACCAAGCACTGCTCAGAATGCGGGAACAAGGGGCACACCCCAAATGTCTAAACTGTGAAAGAGATCACAGAACACTGGCTACTCGCTGCCGCACACGAAAAGCAATAGTTAACCAAAAGAAGGAGAAGGAGAGGGAGAAGACACGGGAACAACAAAACAAGACATATTCAGCTGTGACAAAATTAACCAGACACACGACAAAGGTCCTCGAAAAAGTCGCCACACCACCCCCCGCAAAGCAACCTATTTTGCTTCAGCTTGGAAATAATCTTTCCATAAAAATAATGACCTCCATAATCCAGCAAGGGCCATGTTCGCCGCCAACAACCTGCCAGACATGGAATTCCCAAACGACGTGCCTTCTACCGAAATTTTCAATATAATTACAAAACAGAGAGCACTGTAAATCAAGAACCATCGACTCAAGAACAAACTATCTCAGATATACAACCCGAGCCAGCAAGCGAGGAGGAAACGATGGATGACGAAAACGAAGATGAAACCACCACAATAACAGGACAAGCCGCCAGATTCAGCACCCCAAAAAAGAATCAAGCAGGAACTATGGCACCACCACCTTCACCCAGAAAGACCACGGAGAACGAAGACCTCGGGTATGAAACTGGTCTGCGATTTTATTCCACTACAGCTCCCCCCATAATCTCAAGAGAGAGACTGTTGGCAGAAATAAGGCAAGGCAAGATAAAATACACATACTCAGACAAAAACCTAGATGACACACATATTGAAGCACTAATTAAGAAAGGAAGAATCATCACAAGACACAACAGAATTGAGAGATCAGTCAACATATAAAAAGATCCGCCTGGTCCTGTTGTCGGTGAGAGGGAACACCGGTCAGCAAAAATGGCGCAAACCAGCTCTAGGCAACAGACTTCACATGAAAAAACTTAAAATAATCCAACACAATGTTTTAGCATGAATCCCACAGAGAGCAAGCTAACTATATAACACATACCGTAACATAGAGCAAGATAGTATTCTCATAAATTCGCATGGTAAGTAAAACTCAGAAAAAATAAAAAATATTTAACTACACAGTCTACCAAAACAACAATCAAGACACACTACATGATGGAATTGCCATAGCCATCAACGAAACATACAACACAAGATTTGGTAGGTAGCAGGTATTAGGCAGCTACCAAACAGGGAGGAACTACCGCTTGGGAAGATATTGGAAGCATAATGTGTTGTCTACTGGTAGACCCTGCTGCCACATGGCATCACAAAAATTGTGACCAAGTCTCAGGTTGCTGATCTGACTTTCTGCTTCATTTACACACAATTGCAGGGTCTCAATTGTTTCACTTAGTATTGACAATACAACATACATATATTGTTTCTCACTTTTGACTTTTTTTTCATTTTGTATTTCTTTATGGTTCTTTATTATTATTATTATTATTATTATTATTATTATTATTATTATTATTATTATTATTATTATTATTATTATTACATTTTCGCCCCCCAGGCCCTGATGTGGGTCAGTGACCTGTGCCCTGGTGGGCTAATCCCCGTAAATAAAAAAAATAAAAATAAAAAAAAACACCAGTGACCATCTCCCTATCGTAGCCACACTCTCCACGTCGCCAATGCAGATCCCTGCCAGGATGAGATACAGCTGCAGCCGGTCCAACTGGGAGGAATTCCAAAAGGAGTTAAACAATCACCAAATCACCCAACTAAACAACAAACACACTTCCCAAATAGACAACACACTGATTTTTCCACACTGATCAAACCAATCACCGAAGAGGAAATACACAAAACAATAATCAGTTTCAAGAACAAGACCCCGGGCATCAGTAAAATAAACAAACCCATACTCCAGCATCTACCAATCAACATGATACTCCAACTCAGAAACATTTTTAATGCAGCACTTGCCTCTGGCTACTTCCCAAGGAAATTTAAAACAGCAAGCATCAGACTTATCCCAAAACAAGGTAAATCCCCCACTCGAGTATCAAATTACAGACCAATTTCTCTTCTAGAAACACCGGGAAAAGTCCTGGAAAAAATCATTAACCACCGACTGAGAATACACCTCGAACTTGAAGATAAATACAGCCCCAGGCAGCACGGATTTATAAAACACAGAGGAACCCATACAACCTTAGCCCTAATTTACGAAAACATAGCAAACGCAATGCGCAACAGAGATCAGTGTAACGTAGTATTAAAGGAAGTAGCAAAAGCATTCGACAAGGTCTGGCATTTAGGGCTCAAATACAAAATTACCACCCAAGAACTTCCCAACAACTTTACTTCTTTTCTTTGTAGCTTCCTTGACAACAGAGAGGCTAAAATTATCATTGGTAACCACATAGGCCCAAGCATCAAGTTATACAGCGGAGTACCACAGGGAAGTAACCTCTCGCCCACACTCTACACAATATACGAGGCGGACAGGCCACCTCCTACACACGGAGAATACATAGCTTATGCTGATGACGTTACCCAAACCATCCGACATCCAGGCAAGGGCAAACAGATGATGGCACGAAAAACAGCCCACGCCATCGAGCAAATCAACGAATATGAAAAAAAGTGGAAAATACAAACCAATACACAGAAACTAATGATAATACACATTGCCAAAATAAACCCTGCACCAATCACAGTCAACAACGTACCTATACAATACTTCAACGAAGGCAAAATTCTGGGACTCACAATAACAAGAACAGGCATAGCAAAACACGTAAAACAACGCAAAACGCTTACCCAATCACAACTCACGACGAAGATTTAGCAAAATGGACACCAAAATTCAACTTCTTCTATTCAAAGCACTTGTCCGCCCCCACCATTACTACTCAGCACGATCAGCAAAACCAGCCAACTTAAACTTCAATCAGTACAAAACAAAGCTATCCGTAGAGCATCAAAGCAACTCCCCCCATACACCACCAAAATACAAGAACTTTACGAATTATACAATATCGAACCACTGAACACACGTACACACAGCCAAGCACAGAGAATATGGATCAAACTTGAAGAGATGGCGGACCCAATATTCTCCCAGTTAAAAGAAGAAGTAACTACTAAAACACA
This sequence comes from Homarus americanus, assembly GCF_018991925.1. NCBI lineage: Eukaryota > Metazoa > Arthropoda > Malacostraca > Decapoda > Nephropidae > Homarus > Homarus americanus. Next base: position 774,773 of record NW_024736650.1, read on the forward strand.
CAGCTGGTGGCCCAAGAGCCTCCATGCTAATAATATAGAAGAACAAGACCCACTTTACACATATATGTGAACAAATAACACCACCATCTAACAAACATAAATTAACACCCATTACACTAATGAATGCCGAGTTAGCTTAGCTCCCCCCCCCCCTCCAACTGCCTCCCTTGAGCGGGCGGGCGTCTGCTGCGTGTGGTCACCACCCCAACCAATCAACTCGTCTCACCTAGGTGGACATCCCACCTGCTATCACCCCCTACTACTTTACTTCCCGTTTCTATGCTTTCCTTCTCTCTCTCCTCTCCTCTCCCAGGGCAAAGTCATTTGCCACTTTACTTCATTATCATCATCATCATCATCATCAGGCATTGTCAGAGACCCTCACACCACGACGGCTAGTTGGTTACCGAGGTCCCACCCTTCCTGACTGCAGACCAGCTGACGTTATGCGTAGCGATGGACGAATTTTCGACTCGAAGTAGGTTGACCTTGTTTAATTAGACTTTGGTACAATCATGGTCGGATGCAAATAATGCTCGTGGGATCTGCACCGTCGACTGCAAATATGCACCTCCATAAGATATTGCTTTTTTGTAAAAAATGGAAAACTTAGATATTCAGCTGATCTTAATGAAATAAAATATTACACAAATCTGTTCATAAGCACTGGTAGGTATAGATATAATGACCAACTGTCTTGGATTTTTCGAAATATTTTTGGTGAAAACCCGGATTTTAAGTTTGTTTCGGATGTTCCGATTTTTTAATTTTTTTTTTATTTACAGTGAGTTTCTTAAAAGAGTAAACTTCATACTGGTACCTGAGCGGCCAGTCTTTAAGGTTTATCGTTTGTAACAGTAACTATAAAATATTAATCATACGTAAATAGTGGCTTACCTCAAGACAACTTTTGTACAGAATGGTGATATTTTTTTTAAATGTTCCATCTTTTTCAATTCAGTTTTAATTAATGAATATAAGACTATCAATATCACTTAAAGTTTCTGCAAAAAATATATCAGCAGTAGATCAAAGCACTAGAATCTTGTTATTCTTGATAAAAAACAATAACATATAAAACTGGTTATACTTAAAGATTTAGGACATACTGTATCCTCCCTGTCTACCTGAATCTGGTTTTGGGAAGGAGAAAGGTAGTCTGTTGATGTAATTCTTTCCCTCTGTTTTTGTGATAAATGTAAACGTTTCATTATGATCCCATTATGTAGAATGTAGATGATGAATTGAGTATTAATTAAGGATTGAAAGCATTAACATGCTTAACTTAATAAAAGACTGTACTGTAATATAAATTATTGATGGAAGCATCCACGAATCAAGCCTAGGTATAAGCTGGCACGAGGCGTCTATTGCAACGGTAGCAGGAGAAAACGGCCCCAATCGAAAACGGCCTGTAGTGGATGTCTCCCCTACAAACTGCGTATCGCATTCCAATGTGCCGCCTCCCCTAGCAACCAAGCGAGAGCTGTCCCCAGATGTTACCGTATCTTAGCAACGAAACTAGTCACCGGCTACTTCTCGGGTTTTCCCAACATGACTCATAGAGGACTGGCGGCTGCTGCCGGGTGTATATAAGCTCTGTCTCTCCATTGAGATTCATTCTGCCCATTTTCCTGAACAAGCAACATCTCCTCCAGCAAGCTCCACGCTGTTAACATTTCATTCAACCAGGAGGCCAGCAACAGGCAACACCTTCTCTAAAGAAGCTCCTGCACATCTACCTCCGTCAACACGATACTCACCGAACGTCTTCTACTGAGCTGCTCCCCACCACACGGCATCTCCAGCACCAGACTGTCTATCATATAACTTATATATATTATATAAGAAAACCACATTAGAGTTTCCTTCCATCCTGAGTGCTAGACAACTTTAATATCTCGATTCCCCTACAGGCCCAAACCTTCCACAGTATGGTCAGGTGCTGACAAGACGCTTTCCTGACCCCTCTCACTTGTCGTTAACAGGGGTATTATTAACTAGCCGTATGGTAATAAGTCAACAATAACTCAGTATCTGTTATTGGAATAATTCTGTACACCACTATGGGAGACAGAATGAGAAACACTCAATCGTCTCACTGCGGGATATAGCAATACACTCGGATACGTCATGTAACACGTCACTGTTTTTTGTTTTTCTTGTTTTGCAAAACACTGACGCCTTGGATGTAGACCAGAAGAGTATCCGTCACCACACTAGCTGCCACCAATGAACTAGCTGGTTAATTCAAAGTTAACCAGGCTGGTACACTTATATTATATTGGGCTTTAGTAACGAAACCCAATTGTAGTTTCTGCTTTTATTAAAAAGTATTGTTTATATAATTCCAAGGTGCACAGCAACCGTAACTTCCACTATTTATGAGCGTGAAGGGAGAGGACGGCGGCTATGTAAATAGACCGTTTAATCACGTGTGTTCGATGTAAGATTGTGGGTGTGACTGTGAGTAGTGACCCACAGAGGGAGAACGGAATAGGCACGTCGTCCCCCTTCGAGGGAAGACGGAGCCATCCACAGTGGCTCTCAAATAACGTCTTCCTCTAGTCAAGGATATCAAACTACTGCCCGCTTTAGGTGGCCAGAAAGCCGGCTACAAATGCCTTTACTCAGCATAATATGACGCGGCTTCCCTTGGGCACACCTTATCACGTGCACTGAACATGTCACCTCATAACTAGTGGAAAGTTACAGGGGATGAATCAGAATATAAGTCAAATGTAATTAACCCCTTTTTATAATTCTTCTATTTATGAAACAAGGACCATTACATAGAAATTGCTGAAAACAAACACAATAACAAATGTCAAATATGAATCACACAAAATCATGAGGACTAAATGGTGGATAAATTCAATATAAAAAATCAGTAATGAAAGCACTCTAAAATAAAAATCATGAACAATGGTAAATCAAAATACTCTAATAAAATTTCAATTCAATCATGTATCAATTCAAAATAAAATAAAAATCACTGAGGTATCAAGTTCTTGAAAGTTATGCATATTAAAATTACTCAAATGAAAAACAAAAGGCTTAATTACTTACTAGTCATGCACAAACGAATGTATATAGAAGATGGATTTTTTTTTGTTTCTCTCTCTTTCTTTTCAAAACAAATTCAATTTTTCAACTCTTCATGAATCCTCAACATAAATTTTCAAAATTACTAACATTTCAATATATTAATTTTCAAAGTAAATTTACAGAACTTCTCAAACCAGAATTTCTTCACTTCTTATCTTAATTACTTAAAATTATGGTTTTCATTCGTTCAGATGATTTCAATTTTTGTTTTTTGTCATTACCTATTCTGGTATATCATTTACCTTATCACACATTCACGCATTGTACATCTTATCTTCTGTTGTTCTGCTGGTCTCTCATCTCACAATTGATGGTGGTACATCTGGCAGCAGGCAGAGATACAGAGTTAACATTTGCAGTTGGCAGGTCGCCCACAAACACTTGCTTACTGTTCACTAACTTTCAGCTTCCATCTACTATGAGTGAACAAATCGTTTCTGGAGACATGCAGTTTCTCGAGTACATTATCCACTACGTACTAACTGCCTAGAGTTACTCGGATTGACAATATCGATTGCAACTCCTCCCTGGTACTAATTTCAGAGGCTAGTGTGTATGACAGAGGTATGACTCAGGTGGGGAAGTCTAGTAACCTGGACTTCCTACCCACTAGCAGGATTTTTCTAGACGTGCAAATACTGGGTTTACATCATGCTGGAAATGAGATCAGCATGAGACATCACGAGGTCATTAGGCCGGAGGCGATGTACTCACCCTTTAGATTACAGTAACCCATAATCATCATTAAATAATTCCAATATTATAAATTTGTTTTATTGGAATTAGTTAATTTTACCGCCACACCACCCCTAAAGTACAGTACTGCGGTGTCCCTCAGGACTCATTTAGTTTAAAACTCGGGTTGAAACACGACGACCCTCTTCAAGGGAAGATGTTGTTTAATAATACGGGCGATATATATAAGCTTTCAGCAAACTATTCCTGTAGTTACGGTAGATGGGGTGAGGATGAGGGTATTGTTGACAGATTAAGGACACAGCTCCTGTAAATTCACTTGCCTCTGAAGATGTCCTGAATCAAGACGAAAGCTAAGGAGTTCCAGTGTTTCCTTTTTCCTCTGTGTTTTACCAAGATATATATATATATATATATATATATATATATATATATATATATATATATATATATATATATATATATATATATATATATATATATATATATATATATATATATATATATATATATATATACCTTCAATGCCTGCAACATCATCACCGGAGGTCTAGGCAGAGTGAATACAGAAACAATTTGGATAGAATTAATCGATGGTAGGGAAAAATGAATCCCAGGAGTAATATTTAGACCTCCTAATCTTGATCGAGTTATTTGGAATGAAATGCGCAGGGCATCCAGACAGAGCAAAGTTTGTATAGTAGGCAACTTTAACTTTAACCAAATAGATTGAATCGACCTTACAAGTAACTGAGAATCAGAGGATTTTTTGTTAAACAGTTCAGGACTGTTTCCTAAGTCAACATATAACCGAACCCTCCCGGGGTAATAATATACTCGATTTAGTTCTGTCAAACAGAGAAAACCTCATTAGTAATGTCGAGGTAGGGAGCGAACTTGCTAACAGAGATCACAAAAAAATAAGATTCCAATTAGAATTTAATGGCAGTCGCAAGGAAAATTCCATTAAAGTCCCAGATTTCAGAAGGGCAAACTTTGATAGGTTGAAAAGGCAGCTGAGAGAAGGAATATCACGTTTGGGGATGGATTACATGACCTAACGTGACGGGACCTAACACAATGTACCCACAGAGGGCGACCTCACTTTAGCTGGTGACCTGACAACGATATCCTTACAGAATATGACGGTTGAGAATGACCTGATCACGAGATCTAAGGTTGATGAGTTCCACAACAATTTAAATAATGAGTTACTTAGTGCACAAAGACAGAACATACAATACAAAAAGCTGAGATCAGACAGCAATGACCCTAAATGGATAAATGATTATTGGAAGAATATTATTGGAAAAGGGGAGGCTATAGGTAGAAGAATAAATCGTGGTGAAGTTTACCTCCGAGATTATTATAAGGTATTGGCCAGTAGGGTTAAGACCGAGATAAGAAAAGCAGAGAGGATAATGAACTGAAGGTAGCAAGGGAGGCGAAGTCAAACCCCAAGGGATTCTTTCAAATGTATCAAACTAAAACACGAGACAAGAATGGACCAATACAGTCAGATACCGGCAAGCTAACGGATAACGATGGAGAAATGAGCAATAATCTGAATAAGCATTTTTCAACAGTTTTCACCACCGAAAATTTAAACATGAAACCCGAGGCACCGACTATATTCAGAGATAGTGAAGAAATAGATTAAGCGATATAGTAGTGACTAATAACGATGTTAGTAAGCAAATAGACACGCAAAAGCCTAATAAGTCGCCAGGTCCCGATGAGATATTTACCAGGGTATTAAAGAAATGAGATATTTACCTGGGTATTAAAGGAATGTGAGGAAGAGCTTAGTATGCCCTTAACAAATTTGTTTAACATGTCCTTAAAAACGGGTGTAGTACCAGAATCTTGGAAGATAGCGAATGTAAAACCGATTTTCAGGAAGGGAGATAGATCACTATCCTTTAACTACCATCCAATCAGTTTAACATCAATTGTAGGCAAATTACTGGAAGCAATAATTTCAAACTCAATTCGAAATCACCTGGAGAAGCACACATCCTTGACCACCGAAGGGTCAAGACGTACCTGGCGCTCCTCTCGGAGCAACCAGGTCAGCTGTTAAGTTGGCCCATACCAACCCCCTCCCCTGAACCCTCCTCCCCACCGGAATATCAACAAGTTCTCTCCAGAAGTTACAATTTCATTTAGGAAAGGAACGGAACCAGTGTTAAATAGAGGTGAACAGTGGTGAACAGTGCTTAAGTCAGTGAGAACAACTCAACAGTAACAGTCGTACCCAAGTTAACCTTCACACAGTGAGGTCCCAGGTACCCAGTGATAACGGCCCGTGAGACCCAACAACAACCAGCGATGTGTTAATCCGTCTACAATAGGAAGGCCTAAGACCAAACCTCACTCATATAACACCATCTGTGAGGGAATTTCTACACCACATGTCCCTCATAACACCATATGTGAGGGAATTACTACACCACGTCAAGTCCCTCATCACACTATCTGTGAGGGAATTACTACACCACGTGAGGTCCCTCATAACACCATCTGTGAGGGAATTACTACACCACGTCAGGCCCCTCATAACACCATCTGTGAGGGAATTACTACACCACGTGATGCCCCTCATAACACCATCTGTGAGGGAGTTACTACACCACACCATCTGTGAGGTCCCTCATAACACCATCTACACCACGTGAGGGTGAGGGAATTACTACACCACGTGAGGCCCCTCATAACACCATCTGCGAGGGAATTACTACACCACGCCAGGTCCCTCATAACACCATCTGAGGGAACTACTACACCACGTGAGTTCCTCCTAACACCATCTGGGAGGGAGTTACTACACTACGAGTTTGCTGTTCAACACCTACATTAATCTGTATGTTCACTGTATGTTCCTTTACCTTTCTCCAATGAAGGCTTTTGTTAAACCACCAATGTATGTAATAAGTCATTTATGTTCAATGTATATTTTCAGCCTTCGGGCTGCAGAATTTTTTCAATAAACCGTTAATTATTATTATTATTATTATTAAATTGATCAATGATTCCCAACATGGCTTCACAAGCGGCGTTCAGGTCTAATTAATCTATTAACATTCTTTTCAGATGTTTTCGAATCAGTGGGCGAGGGACTATGATGTGGTATATATTGACTTTAGTAAAGCCTTCGACAGAGTCCCCTTTGTTTAGCACTGACTTCCATTTATAGATCTCGATCATATCGCCCCTCACTCTACGTCTCTTGAGGGAGTGCAAATTAAGATGCTTTAACCTGTCTCTGTACTCAAGGTTCCTAATGCCCTGGATTAGTCTTGTCATTCTCCTCTGAATTCTTTCTCGGGATGCTATATCCACTTTGTAGTGTGGTGACCAGATCTGAACTGCATAATCCAAGTGAGGTCTCACAAGTGGAAGATATAGTTTTACGATAACCACGCGAGTCTCGTAACTAACATTCCTATGTATGAACCCAATTACTTTTTAGCCATGTTTCAAGCAAATACACATTGTTGACTTGATTTAAAATTCCTACTTATTATTACTCCCAATTGTTTCTCACAGTCGGATTTCTCTATAACAACGTTGTTCATCTGATATCTGGTTTCTCTGTTTACATCTCCAAGACCAAGTACTTTCCATTTGTCTAATTAAATTTCATCTGACAATTTTTTCAGACCATGCAAAAAATTTGTTTAGATCTTCCTGTAGTTTTGCGGTGTCCTTGTCAGATTGATTTACATGCCCTATTTTAGTGTCATTAGAAAATTTACTTATGTTGTTGTCTATGTCGTTTATGTACATAATAAATAATAATTGTCCAAGTACTGACCCTTGGGGTACTCCACTAGTGACGTTACCTAAATTGGATTTGGTGCCGTTAATGCTTACTTGCTGTTTTCTGTCGTGTAACCACGCCCTAATCCATTTTAGAATGTCTTCTCTCATTCCATGAGCCTCCACTTTTCGTATTAGTGGGGGACTCTGTCGAAGGCTTTGCTAAAGTCGATGTATACGACTTCATAATTGTTGAAAAGAATGTCAATAGATTAGTGAGACATGAACGCCCACTTGTGAAGTCATGTTAGGAATCATTGATCAAGTTGTGCTTCCCCAGGTGATTTCGAATAGAGTTTGAAATGATTGCTTCCAGTAATTTGCCTACAATTGATGTTAAACTGATGGGGCGGTAGTTAGAGGATAGTGATCTATCTCCCTTCTCAAAAATCGGTATCACATTCGCTAACCTCCAGGATTCGGGCACTACCAAGGATTTAATGACATATTAAACAAATTTGCTAAGGGAATACTAAGGAATTCCTTACATTCCTTTATACTCTGGCAAATATCTCATCTGGACAGGGTGCCTTATTAGGCTTTGGCTTATCTATTTGCATACTAACATCGTTACTAGTCACTAATATCTAGCTTAATCTAATTTCTTCAACACCTCAGTATATAGTCGGTGCCTCGGGTATCATGTTAAATTTTCGAAGGTGAAAACTGTTGAAAAATATCTGTTCAGATATTATTGCTCATTTCTCCGTCGTTATCCTTTAGCTTGCCGGTGTCTGACTGTATTGGTCCAACCTTTTCTCGTGATTTAGTTTGAGAGATTTGGTAGAATCCCTTGGGGTTTGACTTCGCCTCCCTTGCTACTTTCAGTTCATTATTCCTCTTTGCTTTTCTTATCTCGGTCTTAACCCAACTGGACAATATCATATATTAAACTCGGAGGTAACCTTCACCACGATTTATTCTCCTACCTATAGCCTTCATTTGTCCAATAATATTTTTTAAGCAATTATTTATCCATTTTGGGTCATTCTTATTTGATCTAAGTTTTCTGTATGGTATGTTCTGCCTTTATGCATCAAATAACTCATTATTTAAATTGTTGTGGAACTCGTCAATCTCAGATTTCGTGATCATGTTATCCTCATCCATCATATTTTGTGAGGTTATAATTGTCAGGTCACCAGGCAAATTGAGATCGCCTTCTGTCGGTACATTCTGTGAGGTCACCTCACGTGAAGTCATGTAATTCACCCCCAAACGTAATATCCGTTCTCTCAGCTGCCTTTTCAACCTATCAAGGTTGGATGGATATATGAGCAATAGGGGTTGAATGTAAATGGGACTGCCCTGGATGGGCCAATAGGCCCGCTGCAGTGTCCTCCATTCTGATGTTCATATGTTCTTAAATAAGTCGTTGATTAACTCTATAGAGATAAGGAGGTCTATATATTACTCCAACGATTATTTTTTGCCTACCATTTGTTAATTTTATCCAAATTGTTTCTGTATTCAGTTCAGTTCTTATTTCCTTATTTATTTCACACTTCAGATTATCCCTAACCGATTGCTACTCCGCCTCCTTTCCTAATCTGCCTGTCGGTATGGAATAATTTGTAACCTTTAATTTGGTAATCAATAGGTAACTCTTGTGGTCTAAGTTTATCCATGTTTCGGCGAATGCCATAATATCGATTTTTTCGGTACATACCAACGCCCTGATTTCATCCATATTGTTTCTCATACTTCTAATGTTTGCATGGTAAACATTTAAGTTAGTCATGATCTGAGTCCTCTCTTTGTCACTTTTAGGTTTAAATTCCCTGCCTAATTTAGTTTTATTATCATTCCTCGCATTATTTCTCTGTAACTTTTCATTTTGTTTACCTGTCCCACTGCAGTCACTTTGATCCACGTGTTCACATGTTCCCCTAGCAGATTAAAGACTTTGACATCATTTGAAATGGTCTCGAGATAAAGCTGCCCAGGGTTGCCACCCCATTAGGGTGTGTCATACGGAGGCGAATTTTTTTTTTGGAGTTTGAAAAATCGGCCCATGGTATTAATGATGTAGTTCTATGTGCAGAATCATGTGATATCTTCAGATTTGAAAAGTTTTCATTTTTTGCTAGGTAAATTTTAACTTGAAATCTTATGAAAATTCAGTATTCCCACCCTTTTACCAACACCACTAAATAGCTTATTTAAAGTAAAGTAAATGTATCAGGTTAATTTATTAGGATGAAAATGATCCAGAATAGTGAAACGAATGATCTTGACACATTTATTAAATTTAATATTCCTTTAGAAAACAAAATCATCAAATACAAAACCGGTTTTACTACTACGACCCGGTGTTGCTGCACACCATAGAGAATATGTCTTTCTTGCTTCTGTTTCTACTCATCACCTCCCTGCTGACCACCTGAGCTCGGATGTAGCCTTCCCTCCTCTCATGGCTGTACACGTGACTGCTGGCCTCGCTCACTTGCTGTACACGACGCTCTATACTCTGGGTGTGCGAGGGCCAGGCAGGGACATGCATGGGGTTGTCCAGGAAAGCTCTGACTTGAACATTAGTGAGGCTGCAGGTAAGAGGGGGCTCACTGCCAGCCTGGATGTTATCCAGATCTATGAGATCAGTGAGGGTCTTGGCACCTAGATTGACTTCAGGAGTCTTCCTGACCCTGAAGGAATCGTCACCATCTGATTCGTCATGCCCAGATCCTCTCATAAGTCTCATATCCAAGATCTTTTTGACTGCCACTCTTCTCTCCTCCTCATCCTTACTGCAGAGCATTGTCTGCAGAACTACCTCGGGATGAGCATACCAGGAAGATCTCCTCACAGTCTGCTCCACAATCTGAACAACCTTCCTTGGCTGACTCCTCAGGAGCTCAAGCGGAAAGAACATGCCTCGGACCTTCGGAGAACTGATGGCTTGACGGTGTTGAACCAATTTGTGAGTAGACACTACGATGGTGGACAATAAGTCTCAGGTTGTGGCTGGTTCCCTTCCAGTTTATGATGGCTGACCCAAATTCTGCAGAACCTGAGAGCCGTTGTGAGCCACCTAGAATGTGAGACTGGACCTATCTGCAGGTAAGCAAGTCTATCAGGCATGACCCCAGTTTTGATGGCACTGCAAATCATGTAACCATAATACTGGTCAGTACTCAGGTCGTCAATGACAGTATGTGCAAGCTCAACGAGTGGAGGGCCAACTGTGATTTTTTCAAAGCTCGGATTTATTTCTAACTCAGTGGCAGAGTCCAGCATCTTGCCAAGAGGACCAGACCATCTGTTGTTTGAAAGAGTCTTGCCATCCAGCTCCTGGATCAGATGTCTGAGTGGCAACTCGTTGGTGTGGAGGTCACAAACAATCCAGACCAGCTTCCTCCCAATCTTCCGCTCTATCCACTGTATGACCCCCCTTGCCACCCTGTGTTCGTGTTGGTGCTGTCCCCTCCAATGGCCTGCAGGGTCTGGTCTACGTTCCTCTCTCTGAGCCAGTTCACAATGTTATCTGCCACTATCTCAGCTGGTTTCCTGATGTCATCTTTCTCTGGAGTGAAATGCCACAAATACTTCCCTCCTGGTTCACTACAGCAGGAGTAGTGTTCCTCCTTCACCATGGCAGGGAACAACTTGTCAGAATCTCCAACTTTCATGAACATTTAGCGTCATCCCTTCTCCCATCAAAGAACAAACAATTGATTCCATTTTCTCTTATCCCCTTATCAAACTCCTCTACTAGGTTACTGACAAGTTTCTCCTGAGCTCTCCTTACTTTGTTATGATCTATCACCAGGTGAACATCATCAGGTGTTATCAAACCACTGTCAATCCAGGCAGCTGTTGCTATCTCTGCAGTTTCTCTGAGACCAGTGTGGTGTCGCATGCTGGCCAGAGCTATGCTCGGGATATCTTTCCTATTTCGAATTTTATGCCTGGAAGGTTTGGGATCATTATTTTCTGGGTTAGGGACAAAGTCACCTTTCTCCTGGTCAGCACTCGGATCAGCCATGGGGAAGTCATTAAACTCTGAATCAGCTTGACCCCCAATCATCGGCCTTTTACCTCAATTCTGGGCCTTCTCAAGTCTCTTTTCCTCGGCAACTCTTCTCTCTCTTCTGTCTCTCTGTGGCAGCCTCCTGTCTCTTGGACTCCGGAATATCTTGGCTAGAAATCATGAGAGCCCTATACTGCCAGTCTTCTCTCTCTGTGCTTTGACAAATGCCAGTTCGATCACAGGAATCTTCAGTTCACGCTTGCAAATACAGGAGATGTGGGCCTCGGATTTACAGTCACGATCGCATCCAAGCTCAGGACAGAAAACAATTGGGCACTCGCAAGTAATTATGTCAAATAACTGGTCCAGTTGCTTGGCAAAGTTGTCCTTAACTGCAAGTTTTCCTCTCCCAAGAGAGATATCTCTTGTCTTTTCCCAACTGGCTAGCAGTCTCTCACTAATCTTCTTCTGACTTGTTATGACTGAGGCTTGAACTGAGCGCGTTAGCCAGAGTGTACTGTGCCAAGACAGCTTTGGTCATATCACTGGCAATGTCTTTGTTTGTGTAAGTTCTTTGGTTCTTTTCACTGATTTGCCTGATTAAAACACCGTATCTCAAAGCATCTCTGAATGTAGGCAACTCCGACTTCAGGAGCTCTCTCCCAGACCCAAGATAGTGACTGAGATGGCTGGATTTTTGGTTCCTCGTCCTGACACAAGCAGCCATCGCAAATATTATCAACTTATAAATGCATCAGAATCTGAAACAGAAAAAAATATTGTTAGTTGGGTTGTTAAAGAATGAAGTCAGAAAGCAATGTTCACTATTTAATTGTAATGCACTAATGCAGCTGTACGTTAGATTTTCGATAAATTTCACGCTAAAATTTACCTAGCAAAAGGTTGCAAAATATTGAAACTGAAATTATTTTCTGTTTATATACACTAAAATCTACCAAAAAAGTGATGGGCCATTAGTTTTAGCTGATCTTCCCTCCTATGACACACCCTACCACCCCATCCCTGGACAAATGTACCTCATCCCTAGCATAAAGGTCCTTTCTGCCATAAAAGTTGTCCCAGTTGTCAATGAATGGCACTGATTTTGACTTGCAATATGTCAAGACAGCCGTTGACATCAATTGCCCTTGACAACCATTCATTGCCAACTTGTAACAGCACTTATGCTTTATATAAATATTCACCCAAATGAATAACAAAAACTTATTCACCAAGTTATTCACCAAGTGAGTCAACATGCTGTTAGCAGCAGACTGCTTGGCTTGCAACTCTCTCGAGTGCAGGTCAGCTGATTAATCAAAACAGCCGGTTCGCTCCCACGCCTCTCTCACACCCAGAGAGGGAGTAGAAGATTACCACTTGGACAGGGAAGTCAAACACTTAACTAAAGTTTTATCTCAAAGTGTTATTCACAACACTTCCCTTGAGAAAATTCATAATTTATTCTCTCAGATTATATCTGTATATTTAGTTGCTTCAACAATAAAGAGAAACAGCTATAAGGTTTTACATCAAACCCAGCCACTTAGAGAGTTCCAGAACTTAATCAAAGCAATTAATGTGATACCAAAACAGCTCACCAAGTGAATCATCATTAAACAAGCAATCTCAAATAAAATGGGTGGACAGTGGTTATAAACACTTGCAAAACATATACACAGAAATCCAGTGGTAACAAAGACAATATAAAGACTTGCACACATAGCAGTCAAACTCCCAGCACCAGCTTACAGCTCATGATCACCCGACTAGAGCCGAAATCAACCGAACCCACCTGAATGTTGTCTTAGTGTTGCAGCTAGCTAACAGTCAGCCAATCAGCAGCCAGCACTACAACACAGGAATACTAGGAAGGTTGTCATCGTGGTTCCAGACAAGCAAGCAATCTCTTGCTTAAGCAATCAAGCCTCTCCAATGCACAAGAAAGGTCAGCCCCCAGGTTGATCACCACAAGAAAGGTCAGCCCCAGCTTGATTGCCACAAGAAAAGTCAGCCCCTGGTTGATTGCCACAAGAAAGATCAGCCCCCAGGTTGATAGCCGCAAGAAATGTCAGCCCCCAGGTTGATCGCCGCAAGACGTGTGACACCATCCTTCTTGTTAGGTTCTGGATAATAAGTTCAATATACAGGAGAGAACATAAACACCTGTATAGTTTTTGTAGGTTCGGTTTACTGGATCAGAGATATGTACACAAAGGGGAGTAGTGCTCTCCTCAGCTTGGCTGCCTGTCAACTGCTATAGACCACGTATGGCAAGTGATACATTAGCAGCTTCCATACGTCGCCAGGCACATTAATTAAGCATGTGGGATATGGTAATTACATTGCCACACGCTGCTAGCTAGGCTGAATAAATAATACATAAATGGAACACATACATAATATACATACATAATATATAATCCAGCATACATAATATACATACACCTCCCTCCCCCCTATACGCTCATAGCAAAGTCTTGAGTGGACCTTTTCTTTTGGATCCGTTCTGAGCGTCGAGGGACTTCATCACTGGGAAGGGTATGGGACTCAACACTGGTGGCGGGGTCAGCAGAAGGCATTGTTATAGGGCGGAGAAAACGGCGGTTCCTCCACCACACACGACCACTGGGTAACCGCACCTGGTAGTCCCGTGACCTACCGAGACCCATGACTACGCCTACTTTGTCCCAACGTAGGGAGGTCGGGTCCTGAACACGGACTTGGGTGCCGACACTCAATCTGGGGAGAGAACGGGCGTGGTCGTTGTAGCGGGCGACAACGTCCTGAACACGTTCGGCGGCTCGGCGATCACAATCCTCTGTCTTGGCCTGCCACTCCTTGGAGAAGGATTGAGGGTGAGCAGGGACACAAGAACGAAACCTGGGCAGGGGAGCGTCCGGTGTAGTTAGGTGTGTTGCGGAGTTCAAGAAGACCCCGGTCGAAGGCCTCGCAGTCAATGTTCCCAGAAGGGGCCACCTTAAGGATGAGGTGCTTCAGGGATTTGACAGCAGCCTCAGCGTGGCCGTTGGACTGCGGGTAATGGGGCGATGACAACACATGCCGGACTCCCTATCGGTCAAGGAACACAGCAAAGTCCCGGCTTGTGAACTGAGGCCCTCCGTCGGTTCGCAGGCGTACAGGAACGCCCACGTCACGGAAGTAGTGGCGGAACTTGCTGATGGTGGCGGCAGACGTCGTGTCATTACCGCACTTGATGACAACCGGCCAACCAGAGAGACGGTCGACGATAACAAGGAAGGACTTTCCTGACACACAGAAAAAGTCGGCCGACACAGACTCAAAGGGGCGGGTGGGGTTGTCGTCACTCATGAAGGGTTCCTGCTGCTGGCTGGGTTGTAATACGTGGCGGGGCTTACACACCTGGACAGCATTGGAGATGTCGGGGTCGATGCCAGGCCGGAACACAGTCTGTCTTGCACGTCGTTTGGTGGCTTCAGCTCCACGGTGACTGTCGTGAAGGTGAGCCAAGACGTGGGGACGTGATGCAGCAGGGACAACTACCGAAGGGGAGGTGTCACTGGCCAGAGGTAGGGGTAGGGCGGCAGCAGGGTAGTTGCTGCTCCCTTCGTGCACCCTGTTGGCGTATTTTACCTCGAGAATCGGTGTTGGGAAGTCCTGGGAGATGATGGCCAACTCTTGGCAATGTCTGTAGGACAGCAAAGGAGTCGGGACACCATTATGCACGTCAATCCAGGCCTGACACGACCTGTTGCCAAAGGTGACATGTGCATAGAGTGAACCTAGGGCTGGGGCCATCTGTGAACCATCTGCCGTGACGCAGAGGTCCTTGGGAGGCGGTCCTAGATCACTTGGAGAGAGCCCCAAGCATTGCAAATGCTGGGGACCGATGACTGTAGCATCAGCGCCGGTGTCAGGCAACATCTGAAGACGGGATGACACACTGCCATAGGTCACGATGACACTGATGTACTGGGGAACTTTGGTCCTGGGATGCGAGGAGTACACCCTCCTAATATGGGTCGGACTTTGTCCAGGGTCGTCGTGCCTCTGATTTGGCGACTGTGGGCGGCCCTCACTGGTAGAAGGGCGCTGAAGCTTCCGCCGACGCTGTCCCTTGGGTTTGTGGGTAGGGCAACACTTGTCATAGTGGCCCAGACGACCACACACATTGCACTGTACGTACTTAGCTGGGCACCGCACTGTGAGCGACCAGTGGCCCTTACGGTCACAACTGTTGCAGGTAGACTGAGCAGCTGGACACACCTGTGTTCCGTGCTGCTTACCACAGTTGTTGCAAAATGAACCGGGCGTGGACGTGGTGGGCGAAGGCGTAGGAACAGACTTCTTGTCCTTGTACCGGGAAACAGCGCGTACAGCTGTAGGGGGAGCTCGGATGGCAGAGGTGGCACACCTGGCAGCCTCATAGGAGCGACATATCGTCAACACATCCTTGAAGAGAAGAGGAAGAGTCGAGGGAGGTGAGGCGTTGGACAAGTTCCTCGTCCTTAACACCCATCAGGATCACCTGCTTCAACTGGGTCTCCTCGCACTGCTGGTGGTGGCCTAGACATATATCTACCTCTTCCGAGGCTCTCTTAAGACGTACATAAAAGGCGTCAAAAGTCTCACCCTCCATCTGTCTGCAGCTAAACAATTCCCTCCTGCGCAGAGCTTCATTCTGCTGTCCTTTGATGTGCCGTTGTAGAATGTCCAGTACCTCCTCTACAGACAACGAAGAGGTCGGAGGTACCTGCAACGTATGTTCTAAGACACGCTGAATTTCCAAGGACAGGCACATACGCAGCTGGATGAGTTGTTTAGGCTGTGACAAACTCTGGAGATCCACCATTGTAGCATAATCAGTCCACCGTCGCCGCCATTCACGAAAAGTCTGGAAAATCACATCAGGCTTCAAGATGGGCGGTGTTTGAGCTGCTGCTTTAGGTGGGGCTGGGGGGCGTGAAGGAAGCATTGATGAGGTATCTGAACCAGTCAGTACCGAGGCAGTGTTAGAGCCAGGGGCTTGGTTAACAGTGAGGCGAGATATCAAAGCTTCAAACCGTGCACTGTCTTCCACTCTCCGTTGGTGGTCTCGTTCTGCCTCTGCTTGCCTTCTGTGTTCATCCGCCACACGTCTGTGAGCTTCATCCTCGTGCCTTTCATCTCTCATAAACTTCAGTAAAGCAATTATCTCTGGAGACAACGCTGAATATTGAGGTGAAGGGCTGCGCGATGTTGTGGGAGCTGGAGCGTCGTGGTCGGCCATGTCATCCATCTCACTCATCCGGACGCTGGGTCCACGGCTACTTAAGGCATGAGACATAACTACTTCATCTGTGTACTGTGTCTTAAATCAGTGTTGACCGGTCAGCCCGTCGTATCAACAAGATTTCAGACAAAAAATTAATTAAATACACAGATAAGTAGGTTATATATATAAAATATATATAAGAGAGCCGGGCGGTCAGCGAGTGTTAGTACATGTATGTGTGTGTGTGTCCTGGGCAGGAGCGTCTCGCCTCCAGCTGTGAGGGGGGGTGGAGGCGACGCTGTGAGGGGGGGGGGTGGAGACGGCGAGAAGCGTCAGTCACCCGCCAGACGCGGTCAGAGAAGGGTGCACTGAACTCTACTCCTTACAAATGCCCAGAACATGCTGTATACCTTGGGAATCCTTTAAAACAAGGTCACACATGAATGGCACGAAACACACAATGCACTAAACACTTCACAGAAAATCACTGTCACTGACACTGCTCAAAGTTGCTAAATTCTTCGAGGACGGGTGGCGCGGCGGTTGACACAGGGAAGGAGTCCATAAGCCGCCTTTCCACAAACTTTGCACTATCACTCGTAATTATCCAGTAAAACTACGCACTGCGCCATGTTTGGTTCTGGATAATAAGTTCAATATACAGGAGAGAACATAAACACCTGTATAGTTTTTGTAGGTTCGGTTTACTGGATCAGAGATATGTACACAAAGGGGAGTAGTGCTCTCCTCAGCTTGGCTGCCTGTCAACTGCTATAGACCACGTATGGCAAGTGATACATTAGCAGCTTCCATACGTCGCCAGGCACATTAATTAAGCATGTGGGATATGGTAATTACATTGCCACACGCTGCTAGCTAGGCTGAATAAATAATACATAAATGGAGCACATACATAATATACAGACATAATATATAATCCAGCATACATAATATACATACACTTCTCAGAGTAGGACGTCGTCGACTTCTGACGTCACCACCCGGCGTCGAAACTCTACGGACTCTTCAGTTAGGTAGATCTCAAACAATCACTATTTTACAGACTTCACAAACACAAGTGAACTTCAAGAAGGCATCACACGAAGTCGATATAAAATAAACTATATGCACAACGGCCTAAAAGCAAAACTTAATAAACACATTTATAAAGTAAGAGAGAACTTACATAAAGAATACATACTTTTCATACTTTTTAATACATTTTAAGAATTAAAATTTTTACGGGTTCGATTTCCGGGCCGGTGGAAAGTTGTTTGGACACACTTCCTAGCCCCCCTTGGTCCCTGTTCTCCTAGCAGTAAAGTAGGTACCTGTTGTAAATCGAAAAGTTGCGAATTCGTATTCAGGGAAAGTTGTTGGAGCTTCCAATAACTTGCTGACAAAATCCTATGACTCTTCAGGCTTCTACACCCTTGAAAAAAAAAACCTATGACCCTTCAGGCTTCTACGCCCTTAACTCATGAGACATAAAAAGGCAAGCATGAACTTAGCATGCTTCCCAGATGGGCGCTGTAAGCGCTTCTGCGCTTCACCTTGCACAGGATGTAGGGGGGTGACCCCCCCCCCCCCAAAAAAAAAATATTTCTCTTCATTTCCATAACTCATTATAAATACTTTTGCATTACTCCTTGAGTGGGCAACTTTGCTTAGTGAGTTATGCTGCAAGTTAAGTAATGAATATCCCTATTTATGGACCCTCTTCCCCAAAAATTGGGTTTCAAACAGGAAATTAGTGACTCAAACTCAGATGGTCAGTCAGCTACAAATTCACAGGAGCTAGTGGCAACTGATCGTGAAGAATTACCACAAACTAGCCAAATAGAATTAACACCTGTGAAAATTTCATAGATTCTCATTTCGAGGACTTATACAGTAGACAACTTAGGTCAGGTAACACTTACCAATTACCTTTACTAACACAGCAAAAATGGCAACAGGCGGTTCTACTAACCCACATACTTCATTGGTCTGTAAAACCGTAAAAATACTTCCAAATAACATCATAGTACATGAATTTACTGTAGAAGATGCAGATTATGATACCTTAACATTTCTGCGTAGGTGTGAAGATGCAATGCGAAACAATAATGTTACTAACGATGGGGATAAAATATCTTAAGTCAGAAGCAACGTCAAAACCGGTAGTCGGGCAGATAGAATGATGTACGCTTCAGCCTTTGTTAAGGAAACAGTTGACTATAAAACGTTTAGGAAACAATTTATATCCTTTTTCAGGAGGTGCGCTTACTTGGATTTTCAAGATGGCAAAGTGTACAAGTACCAGTGAGTTTGCATACGACGCACAAGAACCATAACACCCTTAAATTGGTTTGATGATGAAGGAAAAATAACCAAGGAAAATTTCTACAAGATCACTGAGTTTCTACAGTCTATCCTGGTGCTACGTGAAACTACACGCAAGGCAGCCAGAAAGAAAGAATATAAACTAGGGACTAAGCTTACAAATTACGTGAAGGAAATGTAAGCAGTTCTAAGGAACAACCACAAACTACCATCGGAACCAAACCCAAAAAGGTACTTGTTGGTTTGGAGGACAAAACGACAAAAACCCATCTAGTCCGCAGCAAGATGAAGGGAAAGGATCCTCCCTGGACTTTAAAATTCCAGAGTATCCTACTAAACCAAAAGGTCTAAAAGGACACTGTACAGCAAATAAAATGCCTACAAACATTAAAGGCACTCCGAATAAATGGTGTGTACTACATGAGTCTCCACACCACAATACAGAAGATTGCAAGAACCTACAGAGCATGAAACAACAGCTTGCAAACTGACGGGAGACAAATAGACAGCCTTCTGGGAAAGATGCGCGCGTCCAGCAACACAATCTGGGATAACGTCAATGGTGCAAGAAAACAACGCTTCCACCACAGGCTCACTAATCGCCGCAATAATCAAAGTGGAGGTGGTGTCTGTACCAGCAAGGATAAGTAACAATCAGTTCTCCCTAGAAATAGATACAGGAGCCAGTGTCAATATTATCTCATTGGCGTCGTTCAATGAACTCAAACGACGATATCCTCCTAAAAAGTGGTCAATAAGACCAACAGACATTCCTTTGTCTGGTATGTCAGGATTCCAATTAGACATAGCGGGGGGTGACAACGCTGCCAATCCAAAAAAGCTTTTCTGACGGATTTCTACACAGTAGCGGATGGGTTAATCGGTTTTTCCACACTAAAGCAGAACAACAGAACATTCAGCCAAGAAATCACATCATAACGCATAACTGTAAAACTTAGTACGCAATGCAAACTTCACATCCATTGCTTACCTCAGGTGTTTGTGTAATAACTGCTCGATAAGCCTCGGGGGAGTCTATCGCACAGAAGCAATTAGTTACGGAGTCACTCCCTGAAACTCCACCTCGTAGCTCAAAGGACATTTCTGATGAAAGCGGCACGAACTTGATTTTAACGCCTGCTGTGTCAAATGGTGTACAACAGTTACATAGCCAGGAACTAACTAGAATCACAGTACGATTGCCAAATGTGAGCGAAGGAACAGATGAGTGTCTGAGTGAAAATGTACGAGTGAAATGTTTGCCACTTGAGTACTACCTTAAGCAGTCATATTAGGTAGTCTCACGATGTCGTCGTTCTCAATAGAACTGGGGGACCTATAACTTTATAAAAAGTGATGTTGTTTAGGTAATTTTCTTATTTACGACAAAGCAGTCGTCGTACAGCCAATAGAGTTACCAATAAATAATGTAATGCAAGGGGAATCGACCGAAAAACCATATATTGTAGATAAATTAGAGTTAATAGCACCACACATAAGAGTAGTCAATCATCCTCAAGGCAAACGTGAGCTTTAGAATTACTAGCCGAGTTCAAGGAAATTATAGCATTACCTGGAGAACCCCTAGGTAAAACAACGTTGACAAACCATCACATTCCACTCAAGCCGGACACTCACCCGATCTACATACCAGCATATTGGCTACCCTACAGCCTGTAGTGGAAGAAATGGTACAAGAAATAGTGGAACAAGAGGTAATCCAACCTTCCTCATCACCATGATACTCGCCTCTATTCCTAGTTCCCGAGAAAGATGGAGGATGGAAAGCAGTCATAGATTTTCGACCAGTCAACCAAACAACTGTACCAGACAAGTTCCCAATGCCTGTCATAGGAAAAGACTTCAGTAACCTAGATTTGCTTTGCGGGTTCTGGCAAATTCCCTTACATAAGCAATACCGCGAGGTAACTGCGTTCAGTACACCAATGGGACATTTCAAATTCATATGAATGTCATGTGATTTTAGGAATGCACTGCTAACATTCCAAAGAATGATAAATACCTTGTTTGCCGGAATGATATGTAGCACAGTCTATGCCGATCTAGATGAACTCATCATAGTAAGCAAAGATTTACAAAGCCATTTAAATAAACTACGAAAAGTCTTCTCGAAGCTACAAATAACTGGATTGAAAGTGAAATTTTCCAAATGTGAATTTCTTAAATCCAGTATCCAATTTCTCGGACATGTAGTGGATGACAACGGTATACACAGTAGAGTGCAAGGTAAAGGCGGTGAAGCAGTTTCCTTGTCCCAAGAATGCAGATCAACTTCGTTTTTCCTTGGATTTATCAGGATACTACCGTTCTTTCATTGAAATTTATGCCAAGTTAGCCTCACTACTGAATAGACTCCTCAAAAAGGATGTAGAGTATAAGTGGAACAAAGAACAAGAGGACAGTTTTAATGCCCTTAAGAGCTCCTTAACGAACGCTCCAGTGTTAGCCTTTCGGGACTACACCAAACCATTTACCATGTGCACCGATGCCTCGGGCCTAAGGCTAGGGCCAAACTGATCAACGAGGGAAGTAGCGTGTAATAGCATACGCCAGTCGCACCCATAATGATGCAGAAACACGTTATTCAGCTACACACTTGGAAGCATTAGCTGTAGTGTAGGCTCTCAAGCATTTTCGGGATCTCATTTTCGGATATCCGATCACAGTCCACACAGATCATGTAGCCGTGACAGAACTGTTTCATGGAAGAACTTATCAGGGCGTCTTGTACGCTGATATTTGCCGATACAGGAGTTCGCAACCGACTTCAAGTATTTGCCGGGTCATGCGAACATGGTAGCTGATTCGCTATCCAAACAAATAGCTCCTGCCACGCCGCTACCCACGTTCACCCTGCCACAGTTAAGGGCGGACCAACTACAGAATCCACTGTGGTCCAAGGTAATCTATGCCTTAGAATCAGGAGATGGGGTAAATTTGCCAAAACTACCTCTATCACTCTCACAATTTGAGTTACGGCACCACATACTGCATCGCTCAATAAGAACATAACAAGAGTCAATCTCTCAAATTGTTATTCCTACATTACGAAAGGAAAACATCCTCACCCTCTTCCATGATGCACCCCAAGATGGGCATCCGGGCGAGATAGATGTCTAATAGAAAATAGACGAAAATATTATTGGAAAACTATGATGACCGACATCGAGCATCACATTGCTAAGTGTTTATCTTGTGCGAAACACAGGGAACAACGATGGATCCCGCTCCAATCTTAGAATACCCGACGCCTGAACGTCCATGGGATACAGTTGCATATGTTTATTGTAATTACCAAAAAGCCATCCAGATCCATCTCTAGTTACATACTTGTGTGCGTTGACCACTTCTCCAGATTTGTAATACTAGCACCATTGCAGAAAAAGTCCGCCGAAGCAGTGGCTCACGCGTTAGTCACTCATCTCATCTGTCCTATTTCTACACACAGAGTGATACTCTCAGATAACGGGGCAGAATTTTAGAATCAACTCTTAACAGCAATATGTCAACAATACATCACAAAAACCTTCACAACCGCCTACCATCCAT
Organism: Homarus americanus; assembly: GCF_018991925.1. Classification (NCBI taxonomy): domain Eukaryota; kingdom Metazoa; phylum Arthropoda; class Malacostraca; order Decapoda; family Nephropidae; genus Homarus; species Homarus americanus. The sequence goes on from NW_024736650.1 coordinate 797,500, forward strand.
CCTCAAATGATTTGGTCGAGCGTACAAATCGTAAAATTCTTGAGATTCTCCGACACGTGGTGAATCCGATGCACAGTTCCTGGGAGGACTGGCTTCCACAAGTAGCAGCATCCATCAGTGGATCTCTCAATTGCTTTACAGGCAAATCACCAAACTACATAATTTATGGTACCAATAAACGCTTGCTCTATAATCAATCAACTAGCAGGAGCCCCACAACCTGTGTACAACGTGGATGACTATGCCAAGAAGCAAATCAATGTCTTCACAAGCATCCATGGGAAAGTACGAAAACATTTAGCAGCCTCACGTGCTGAAATGATCTGCAAGCAACATAAAAACGCTAAACCTGTAACTCTACAAATAGGAGACGCAGTAATGATAGAAGCGCTGGGACGCATATCAAAACTTTTGCCTAAATTCACAGGTCCATACCTGATTAAAGCGAAAGAAAGAACATGGAAACAAATTCCATATAGTTGAGCCAACGATAAACGTCACAGACATAGTACATGTAGATAGAATGAAAAAAGTCAGCAAAGACTTAGTCGGGACCCCTATTGTCAGTCATTTGCATCCTACTTCTACTACGACAGTTGCTCAACACGATACAACAATAGACAATACGTATTGTCAAAAACTGCGATCTGCAAACAAAAAACATTAATTATCCTCACCCCTTTAAGGCATGGTTTGGATACCACCATTCCTGTTGGCATGGAGTGCGGTAGCAACAGCCTCATCCCCAGGAGACAGCATCAAACCCAGAGCTTTAGTTGCCCCACTGGACAAAGTACTTGTCGTGGAAGATGTAACTATCAAGTACAAGGTACGAGCTCCATGGTTTTGTGCGCATGCCTGTGCACCTGAGTTCAATACTTGTCCACATTGAAACAGCTATGCACACCCTGCAAGATCTCGAACAATAGTCTACCATCTCGACAACCCTTCGACAAACCATCTCACTTTAGAACGCCCGTATGAAGAGTCTACTCCAGCGCGTAAGGCACTTCAAGGGAAAGCTACAGTACCTACATTTCCTGAAGACATCGGGAAGAATGTACATTCTCATCGGCGTCAAAAACGTGGTCTATTTAATTTTCGTGGTTTAATAAGTAACACCCTGTTTGGTACGGTAACCGCCAAAGATGTAGCTAAACTAGGGAAACGAATGAACGCAGTTTCAGAAGCGGTCGTGAAACGGAGTAGGGCCATTGCACAGTCCTAAAGGGGAGTACAATCTCTGAACTCTCAGATGAATGTTATTGTTTACGAAACTAATCAACTAACACGTGTTGTCCATGGATTCACGTGCCTACACGAGAATGGCTACTCTGCTTTACAGAATATATGCATGCAGCTGAAGCCTCTGCGCAAGCTCTCAGTTACCAATGATAGGCTCATAGCTGATTTTGTGAATGCAGGTTTAGGTCGTGTAGAACCACAACTGTTGCCAGTTGGTTAACTTATTGCCGCTTTACATATAGCTGAAACTGACTATCACCTAACTCCTATCTTTCAGGACCATGACATGGAATGTTATTACCCCTTATTAGAGGCATCCTTAACGCATGAGGAAATACTAATACACATTCCACTAAAATCACAAAAAGAAGTTTAATACATGGCATTTGGAACCATTTCCATTGAATGCGAATGACGATCTTTTGGTTCTTAATAGAGAAACTGAACTAATAGTACTTTCATAGTTTCAGAAGATTTTTCGTTAGTTACTATGACTAAGCATGAAGTTCTAAATCATTGTAAGTCAACTTACTTACACTTACATGTATGTCCTGATTATGCTTTTGCTTTCAACCGGGCTGCAGAAGCTACTTGTGAACTAGTTATAGTACCAACTAACGGTTCTACAGCTCTGCAGCACTGTGAATACACTCCAATACCTCATAGGTTAGTGTTTCACGCACATGTCAATAACACTGGGCTGCATTTGAAAAAAAAAATCATGAGGTGCGGGGTTTCTTAGCTGATTCTTTATGTATTTTGCGTGCTGATTCAAAAAATGCCATTCATTTTGCCCAATCAGGTCAGATTTTTATGCTATGGGAATTAGGAAAAAATCGAAATTCTTAAATATGATGTCAAAATTTTTATGCAAAATATATCATAAGAAATGTAACCACAACACATACGACCAAAATATGTCAACTACATAGATGCCTTTACAGTTAGACATGCATAAATGGCTGTCGCAGAGAATTTCTTTGGTGGTTGGTGTCTGGGGCGTCCCGTTTCAGACACCAACAGTAGTCGGCGAGCATGTTGATATCCCAGCGACCCTGGTACTGCTCCTCCATTACACGGATATCTTGATGGAAGCGTTCTCCTTGTTCCTCACTCACATCACCACAGTTCTCTGGAAAGTAGTCCAAGTGGGAGCTGAGGAAGTGCATCTTGATGGACATGCGTGCACCAAGAACTTTGTAGCTCAGAAGTAGGTCCTCAACAACTCGTTCATACTCTGGACTTCTGTAGTTGCCAAGAAAATTGGAGACAATAGACTTAAAGGCATGCCAGGCTTTCTTCTCATTTACATCCATGCTGCAATCAAACTTGGGATCTTTGAAAAGCTCTCTGATCTGAGGGCCATCAAAAATTCCTGCATTCAGCTTTGCCTCACTGACTTTTGGAAATTTTTCTTTCAGAAAATTGAAAGCCTGGCTTTTTTTGTCCAGTGCCTTTACAAAGTTTTTGAACAGACCGAGCTTGATGTGCAGTGGCGGAAGAAGAATGTTCTGCGGATTCACCAGAGCATGGGCAACAACATTGTGAGAACCTGGAGTAAGTCCACTTCTTGCAGGCCAGTCACGTTGCATGTAGTGCTGCTTGTCTGCTCGACTATCCCACAGACAGAGGAAACATGCCATGTACAACCAGATGAAAAAGAAATTTAATTGTGAGAAAATATATGTAAAAAAACACGGACATATACTCTTTTCCTTTGCGTCACGGCGGACATTTAAATGGCCGGCGAGCACGTGGGTGTATTTAAATGCATCGTAAGGGCATTAAAACTGACCGAAATCTTTTCTGTGAGGCTTGCCAATGTCTCGGATGATTTTTTTAATGAACGAATATGAGGACCCCATTTTGAGCGAAAAATGCCAATATTTTACCTGAATCTCCGCTTAAAATGCTATAGCACAAAATTCTGACCTGATTGAGCAAAATGGATAACATTTTTGAGATCAGCATGCAAAATATACCCAGAAAAGCTTAATAATACACAAACCTCAAAAACTATGCAGGGCAGTGTAATGTGCAGTATTTTTATTTTCTAAAGCAAACCAGTGTAATACTCATATTTCAGGGTGTAGGTAAACATATAGTAGTGGAAGGTTATCATATAGCACCACACTATTGTGAGCTCAGCAGTAATGCAATCACAACCTTGCCTACTCGCCATCATCTTGCATCTGTATCAAACATTACTTCTGAACTAGTACCCATACCATTTTTACGAAATATTAATTTCAGCATCCTTCACATTGTCTCTGATAAGCTTAAACTTCTGCCTTACATTAATGAAATACAGTTTCCTGCATTACAGGATACTCTTCCTTTTTATCTATCTTCCGGAGTAATCCTACCTGGTTTCATCATACCTGCCATTATATTTGTCTTTTCTTTGACTGTTATGATAATTTGTTATAAGAAAATGTCTTCTCGTACACAATAGTTTCCAGGAAAACTCTCCAAACGGCATTGAAAAAGCATGTGCCAGATGCAACAGTTTAGCTAAAGCACACTTTACTGTGACATGGTTTGGTATACCTAGAATTTAATCCATGAGGACTTGGTGGTGGCCAAGTTATTCACGAAGTGAGTCAACATGTTGTTGGCGACAGACAGCTTTTTTTATTTTTTTTTTATTGGGCACTCCCCTACATCTTGTGTAAGGTGAAGCGCAGAAGCGTTTACAGCGCCCAACAGGGAAGCATGCTAAGTTCATGCTTGCCTTTATGTCTCATGAGTTAAGGGCGTGCAACTCTCTCAAAGGTCGAGTGCAAGTCAGCTGATTAATCAAAACAGTCGGTTCGCTCCCACGCCTCTCTCACACCCAGAGAGAGAGTAGAAGATTACCACATGGACAGGGAAGTCAAACACTTAACTAAAGTTTTATCTCAAAGTGTTATTCACAACACTTCCCTTGAGAAAATTCATAATTTATTCACATCAAACCCAGCCACTTAAAGAATTCCAGAACTTAATTAAAACTATTAATGTGATACCAAAAAAGCTATCACAAACTCTCCTCTTAGGCAGGACACCATATATCATAGGGATCCCTCCTAATACTTTCGAAAGCTGTCTTGAACTTATCAAGTAGCTCCCCACTCCAACACCAGACAATATCATTGCCTCATGCACTGAGGCAGATAATGGGTTTGTTCCCATTACCAGACAAGATATTGTCCATCCTGTCGACTCTATGCCCCACCCAGCTCCTGCCAAACACACCCCCATCCCATTTCTATTTTTAGCCCAAAAAGCTCTATCCAGGTACCGTACCTGAGATACACCAACAGTTAAGGTTTTTGTACCTTCCTTGTCAGCCTTGCCCTGACTATGTTACCATGCAATTATCTATCAATGGACTAAAAGAGTTAGTATACATACATGTTATCTGGTGACAAAGATTAAGATTATTTTTCAGTGAAAAGAAAATAAAAACATGCAATTAACACTCACAGAACTGCAACACTCACAGTGCTCCAACACTCATAGTACACCAACACACACACAATAGCCCAACACTCACAGTGCTTCAACACCCACAGTGCTCCAAGACCCACAGTACTCCATCACAAACAGTGCTCCATCTCTCAAAATCCCCAAACACCGACAGTGATTTAACAGCCACGGTGATCCAACACACCAAGTAATTTAAAACTCACAATACTCCACCACCCACATGGCTAAAACACTCATAGCACTCAAAGTACTCAAACACTCACAACTCTTCAACACCCACATTGCTGCAACACTCACAGTACTCCAACACTCACAGAAACCCAACACTCTCTGAATCACGACAATCACAGTTGTTTAACACCCACAGTGCTCCAACACTCACAGTATTCCAACAGTCACAGTTCCACAACACTCACAGTATTCTAACATGGACAGTGCTCTAACACTCACAATACACCAACACCCACATCGCTGCAACACTCACAGTACTCCAACACTCACACTAACCCAACATTCTCTGTACCACGACAATCACAGTGCTCCAACACCCACAGTGCTCCAACACTCACAGTATTCCAACAGTCACAGTTCCACAACACTCACAGTACTCTAACATGGACAGTGCTCTAACACTCACAATACTCCAACACCCACATCGCTGCAACACTCATAGTACTCCAACACGCGCAGTGCTCTAACACTTACAGTGCTTCAAGACCCACAGTCCTTCAACACTCACAGTACTCCAACACTCACAGTACTCAATCACATACAGTGTTCTAACACTTGCAGTGCTTCAAGACCCACAGCGCTTCAACACTCACAGCACTCCAACACTCACAGTGCTCTAACACTCACAGTGCTTCAAGATCTACAGTGCTTCGACACTCACAGTGCTCAAACACTCACAGTGCTCCAACACTCAAAGAGCTCCAACACCCACAGTGTTCTAACACTCAAAGTACTCAAACATTCATAGTACTTCAACACCCACAGTACTCCAACAATAACAGTGCTTCATTATCAACAGTGCTCTAACACTCACAGTACTCCAACACTCACAGTGCTTCAACACCAACAGTGCTCTAACACTAACAGTGCTCCAACACTCACAGTGCTTCAACACCAACAGTGCTCTAATACACAAAGTACTCCAACACTCGCAGTACTCCAACACTTACAGTACTCAACAACTCACAGTACTCCAACACTTACAGTTCTCCAACGCTCACATTACTAAAACACTCAAAATACTCCAACACTCAGAGTGCTCCAAAACTCACAGTGCTCTCACATTCACAATACTCCAACACTAACAGTGCTCCAACAACCACAGTGCTTCTAGAACCATGGTGCTTCAACACTCAAAATACTCCAACACTCACAGTGCTCGAAAACTCACAGTGCTCTAACATTTACAATACTCCAACTCTCGCAGTGCTCTAACTATCACATTGCTTCAAGACCCACAGTGGTTCAACACTCACAGTGCTCCAACACTCACAGTGCTCTAACATTCGCAATACTCCAAAACTCATAGTGGTTCAGTCACATTGCTTCAGATCTCACAGAACGCTAACATTCACAATTCTGCAACACTCGCAGTTCCTCGACATTCACAGTACTTCAACACACACAGAACTCTAACACTCACAGTGCCCCAACACTGACAGTGCTTTAACACTCACAGTGCTTTCAGACCACAGTGCTTCAACACTCACAGTGCTCCAACACTCAAAGCGTTCCAACACTCACAATACTCCAACACCCACAGTAATTAAACACTCTCTGTACTCCATCACTTACAGTACTCCAACACTCACAATAAGCCAATAATCACTGTACTTTTACACTCACAATGTGTTAACACCAACACTGCTCCAACACCCACAGTGCTTCAACACTCACAGTATCCCAATATTCAAATTACTCCAACAATCAGAGTTCTTCGACAATCACAGTAACTCAACAACCACAGTGACCTAACATTCACTTAACTCCAGCACTCAGAGTTCTTCAACACCCACAGTGCTTCAACACTCACAGTGCTTCAACACTCACAGTTCTCCAATAATCACAGAGCTCTAACATTCACAGTACTCCAACACTCACATTAATCCAATACTCACAGTGCTCCAACACTCACGGGACTCCAATAATCACAGTACTGTACTCCAAAAATCACAGTACTCCAACACTCACAGTGCTTCAACAACCACAATAATCTAACACTCACAGTACTCCATCACTCACGGTACTCCATCACTTACAGTACTCCAACACTCACAATAGTCCAACACTCACTGTACTCCGACACTCACAATGGTTTAACACCAACACTGCTCCAACACACATATTACTCCAACAACCATAGTGCTTCAACACTCACAGTACTCTAACAATCACAGTGCTTTATAGTGCTCCAACACTCAGAGTGCTCCGACACTCACAGTATTCTAACAGTCACAGTACTCCAACACTCGCAGTGCACCAACACTCACAGTACTCCATCACTTACAGTACTCCAATACTCACAGTGGTCTAACATTCACAATACACCAATATTCACAGTTCTTCAACACTCGCAGTGCTTCAACACTCACAATGCTTTAACACCAACACTGCTCCAACACCCATATTACTCCAACAACCACAGTAATCTAACGCTCACGGTACTGCATCTCTCACAGTGCTCCAATACTCACAATAATCCAATACTCACTGCAACCTCGACACTCATATTGCTTTAATACCCACAGTGCTCCATCACTTACAGTACTCCAACATTCGCATTGGTCCCTAACTCACAGTAATTCATCACTTAGAGTACTCCATCTCTCACATACTCCAACACCCACAGTGTTCCAACAGCCACATAAATCCAACATTCACAGTACTCCATCACTTACAGTACGCCAACACTCACATTAGTCCAAACCTCACTGTAACCTCGACACTCATAATGCTTTAACACCCACAGTGCTCCAACACCCACAGTGCTTCAACACTCACAGTGCTCAACACCTACAGTGCTCTATCATTCACTTTACTCCAACACTCACAGTTCTTAAAGACACACATTTCCAACACTCACAGTGCTTCAAGACCCATACCTCTTCATCACGCACAGTTCTCCAACATTCATAGTGCTCTAACATTCGCAATACTGCAAAACTGACAGTACTCCAAAATCCATAGTGCTCAAATACTCACAGTAATCCATCACTCACAGTTTTCCAACACTCACAGTACTCCCACACTCACAGTACTCCAACACTCACAGTACTCCAACACTCACAGCACTCCATCAATCACTGTGCTGTAATACTTACAGTTCTCCAACACTCACAGTACTCCAACACTCACAGTTCTTCAGCATGCACAGTGCTACAACACCCACAGTGCACCAACACTCACAATATTCCAACACTCACAGTACTCCCACACTCACAGTGCTCTAACACTCACAGTACTCTAACACTCACAGTACTCCATTAATCACTGTGCTGCAACACTCACAGTACTCCAACACTCACAGATCTCAATCACTCGCAATGCTTCAACACCCACATTGGTGCAACACCCACAGTAATTTAACACTCACAGTACTCCATCACTCACTGTACCCCGACACTCACAGTGCTCCCAAACTCACATTGCTTCAACACTCACAGAATTCCAACACTTACAGCACTTCAACACTCACAATATTCCAACACTTACAGCACTTCAACACTCACAGTGCTTCAACACTCACACTATTCCAACTCTCGAAATACTCAAAACTCACAGTGCTCCAACACTCACAGTATCCCTACACTATCAGCACCCCATCAATCACAGTACTCCAACACCCCCAGTATTCCAATACACACAGTGTTTCAACACTCACAGTGCTCCAACACTGACAATACTCCCATCACCCATAGTGCTTCATAGTGCTCCAACACTCAGAGTGCTCCGACAATCATAGTAGTCTAAGTCACAGTACTGCAACACTCGCAGTGCACCAATGCGCACAGTACTCCATCACTTACAGTACTCCAATGCTCACAGTGTTCTAACATTCACAATACACCAACATTCACAGTTCTTCAACACTTACAGTGCTCCTACACTCACAATGCTTCAAGACTCACAGTGCTTCAACATTCACAGTGATCAAACAATCACAATACTCCATCACTTACAGCACTCCAACACTCGAATTGGTCCCTAACTCACAGTACTCCATCACTTAGAGTAGTCTATCGCTCACAATACTCCATCACCCACAGTGCTCCAACAGTCACAGTAATCCAACACTCACAGTACTCCATCACTTACAGTACGCCAACAATCACATTAGTCCAACACTCACTGTAACCTCGACACTCATAATGCTCTAACACCCACAGTGCTCCAACGCCTACAGTGCTCCAACACGCACAGTGCTCTATCATTCACTTTACTCCAACACTCACAGTCCTTCAACACTTACAGTTCCAACATTCATGGTGTTTCAAGACCCACAGTGATTCGACACTCACAATTCTCCAACACCCATAGTGCTCTAACATTCACAATACTGCAAAACTGACAGTCCCCCAACACCTATAGTGCTCCAATAATCACAGTAGTCAAACACTCACAGTGCTCCAACACTCACAGTACTCCCACATCACAGTGCTCCAACACTCACAGTACTCCAACACTCACAATACTCCAACACTCACAGTACTCCATCAATCACTATGCTCCAACACTCACAGTACTCTAACACTCACATTATTCCAACACTTACAGCACTCCAACACTCATAGTACTCCAATACTCAAAGTATTCCAACACTCCCAGTAATCTACCACTCGCAGTGCTTTAACACCCACAGTGTTCCAACACTCACAGTACTTCAACACTCACAGTAGTCGAGCATCACAGTACTTCAACACTCAAAGTACTCCAACGCTCATAGTAATCCATCACTCACAGTGCTACAACTCTCAAAGCACTCCAACACGCACAATACTCCAACACTCACAGTGCTTCAAGACTCACAGTACTCCAACTCACAGTGCTCCAACACTCAATGTACTCCAACACTCACAGTACTCCAACACTCACAGCACTCCAACACTCACAGTACTCCAACACTCACAGTACTCAATCACTCACAGTGCTGCAACACTCACAGTACTTTAACACTCACAGAGCTTAAACACCCAAAGTGCTCCAACACTCACAGTACTCCCAAACTCACAGTGCTTCAACACTCACAGTGTTCCAACACTCTCAGTACTCTAACATTCACAATACTCCAATATTCACAGGTCTTCAGCACTCACAGTGCTCCAACACTCACAGGATTTTAACACTCACGGTGCTCCAACACTCACAGTACTCAGACACCCATAGTCCTCCAATACTTACAGACCACAGTGCTCCAACACTCACAGTGCTCCAACACTCATAGGGCTCTAACACTCACAGTACTTCAACACTCACAGTACTCTAACACTCACATTATTCCATCACTCACATTGATCCAAAGCTCACAGAGCTCCAACACTCATTGGACTTTACCATTCACAGTACCCCAACACTCACAGTGCTTCAATAGCCACAGTAATCCAACACTCACTGCACTCCAACTCTTACTGTACTCACAGTGCTCTAACATTCACAATATACCAACACTCCCAGTTCTTCAACACTCACAGTGCTCCAACACTCACAGTGCTTTAAGACCCAGCGTGCTTCAACACTCACAAATGTCCAACACTCACAGTGCCTTCATCTCTCACAGTGCTCCAACAATCAAAGTTGCTTCAAGACCAACAGTGCTTCAACACTCACAGTGCCCCAACACTCAAAATGTTCTAACATTCACAATACTCCAACATTCACAGTCCCTCAATACCAACAGTGATCCAACATTCACAGCGCTTTCGATCATTCACAATACTCCAACAATCACAGTTCTTCAACACTTACAGTGCTTCAACATTCAAAGTGCTTCAACACTCATAGTGCTCCAACACTCACAGTGATCTATAGTATACAATACTGAAATACTCACAGTTCTTCAACACTCACAGTGCTCCAACACTCACTGTTACCACAAGCAGTAATGAGTAGGATGACACATAAACAAACATTATGTTAAGCTGTAAGTCAAGTCATGTTTATTGGGTGTGCCTGCCCGTATACAGTATATAGAGTGTTGAGATGGTGGAAGATGAGAGACCCAGAGGAGGTGAGGTGTTGGGTGGTAGTAAGGGAAGCTTGTTTGTGTATAATCACCTGACTCAGCCCTCGCCCATCGAGCGAGGGTTGGGGAGGAGACAGCAGGGTATCGGCACTGTAGCTATCCAGACCACAGAGGCAACACCTAACCTGGTTCCTCTGTAGTTATTCAGATCACAGAGGCAGCATCTAACTTGGCTTTCTCTTGAGAATTTCAACACGTAAGTTTAACTGGTACTTATTGTGTACACAGGTAGACTGTGTCCATTGCATCGTTTATCATTGTGACAACATAATTATGGCAAATTAAGTACTCATTGTAAATGTTAAGATTAGACTAATTACATAGATATGATTGTCATGTATGATTTAGTTTAAATACTAAAATGAATTGTATTCAACAGGTTTGACCGAATTATAACGTTCGAGTTTAACATGAAAAGTCTGATTATCCTTTAACTGCCTGAATGGCGGTTATACTCACAGTGCCTTAAGACCAACAGTGCTTCAACATTCACAGTGCTCCAACACTCACAGTGATCTATAGAATACATTACTCAAACACTCACAGTTCCTCAACACTCACAGTGCTTTAAGACCAACAGTGCTTCAACACCGACAGTGCTCCATCACTCACAATGCTTTAAGACCAACAGCACTTCAACATTCACGGTGCTCCAACACTGATAGTACTTCAAGTCCCACATTGTTACAAAACTCACTGTGTTTCAAAACTCATAATGCTTTAACAATCACAATACTCCAATATGCACAGTTCTTCAACACTCACAGTGCTCCAACACTCACAGTTCTCCAACACTCACAATACTCCAATACCCATAGTGCTTCAACAGTCACAATGATCCAACACTCACAGTGCTTCAAGACTTACTTTGCATCAACACAAAGCTCCTACACTCATAGTATTCCAACACTCTCAGTGTTTCAAAATTCCAAGTGCATAAACACTCATAGTGCTCCTGTCATAGCGGATTTTTTATATCACACACAATTGTTTTAAATTAGTTTTGGAACTCTTAAGTTGGCAGCGCTGATTTAAACACCTCATATGGACTTTCTTTATTGTTGAAGCATCTATATACATAGTTACTTAGTTTGGGAGAGAATATATTGTAAATTCTCTCCAGGGAAGTTTTTGAGTACACTTTTTATAGGAACACTTAAGTGAGGTTGTTCAACCCTTAGTGAGTGGTAAGATTCTGGCCTCTCCTCTGGCTCTGAGCGTGAGAGAGGAAGCTGTCGTGCGGGATGTGTTGCTTAGTAAGCTTGACCTCGCCCGACTCCTGAGAGTGTTACATGCTCAACGTGTATAACGTGAATAACTACCAAGTCATTGTTGAATAACTTAATGAATAATTTGGTGTTATACATATGGGTGAATATTTATATAATGATAAAGGCCACCTCCAATCGAGTCCTCACGGTTTAAATCCTAGGTGTACCTAACCTTGTTTCAACAAAGTGTGCTATAGCTAAACTTTTGCTTCTTGCACATTCTTTTGCAATTCCTTCCGGAACGTTTTCGTAAAAACTGTACATGTTCTGGGTACTCAGTTCTAACTACAGGAGCGAACACAAACACCTGTAGAGTTTTGTAGATTCTATTTGCTGGATTGTACAGAGGTGTGCGAGCCAAGACGGCAGTTCCCTACACTCTCTATGGATCAACTGACCTCTCAGGTGAAATGTGGCAAGTGGTACATCAGCAGCTTCCAGATGTCGCCAGGCACATATCTAAGCGTGTGGTGACATGAAAAATACATTGCCACACGCTGCTAGCTAAATAAGTAATGTATATAAATGGAGTACATACATAGTATACATACAACATACATAATAGGGTGTGTCATACGGAGGCAAATTCTTTTTTTTTGAGTTTGAAAAATCGGCCCATGGTATTAATGATGTAGTTCTATGTGCAGAATCATGTGATATCTTCAGATTTGAAAAGTTTTCATTTTTTGCTAGGTAAATTTTAACTTGAAATCTTATGAAAATTCAGTATTCCACCCTTTTACCAACACCACTAAATAGCTTATTTAAAGTAAAGTAAATGTATCAGGTTAATTTATTAGGATGAAAATGATCAAGAATAGTGAAACGAATGATCTTGACACATTTATTAAATTTAATATTCCTTTAGAAAACAAAATCATCAAATACAAAAACCGGTTTTACTCCTACGACCCGGTGTTGCTGCACACCATAGAGAACATGTCTTTCTTGCTTCTGTTTCTACTCATCACCTCCCTGCTGACCACCTGAGCTCGGATGTAGCCTTCCCTCCTCTCCTGGCTGTACACGTGACTGCTGGCCTCGCTCACTTGCTGTATACAACGCTCTATACTCTGGGTGTGCGAGGGCCAGGCAGGGACATGCAAGGGGTTGTCCAGGAAAGCTCTGACTTGAACATTGGTGAGGCTGCAGGTAAGAGGGGGCTCACTGCCAGCCTGGATGTTATCCAGATCTATGAGATCAGTGAGGGTCTTGGCACCTAGATTGACTTCAGGAGTCTTCCTGACCCTGAAGGAATCGTCACCAACTGATTCGTCATGCCCAGATCCTCTCATAAGTCTCATATCCAAGATCTTTTTGACTGCCACTCTTCTCTCCTCCTCATCCTTACTGCAGAGCATTGTCTGCAGAACTGCCTCAGGATGAGCATACCAGGAAGATCTCCTCACAGTCTGCTCCACAATCTGAACAACCTTCCTTGGCTGACTCCTCAGGAGCTCAAGCTGGAAGAGAACATGCCTCGGACCTTCGGAGAACGATGACTTGACCTTGGTGTTGAACCAATTTGGCAAGTAGACACTCACGATGAATTGGACAATAAGTCTCAGGTTGTGAAGCTGGTTCCCTTTCAGTTTATGATGAGCGACCCAAATTCTGCAGAACCTGAGAGCCGTTGTGAGCCACCTAGAATGTGGGACTGGACCTATCTGCAGGTAAGCAAGTCTATCAGGCATGACCCCAGTTTTGATGGCACTGCAAATCATGTAACCATAGTACTGGTCAGTACTCAGTCAGTACTCAGGTCGTCAATGACAGTATGTGCAAGCTCAACGAGTGGAGGGCCAACTGTGATTTTTTCAAAGCTCGGATTTATTTCTAACTCAGTGGCAGAGTCCAGCATTTTGCCAAGAGGACCAGACCATCTGTTGTTTGAAAGAGTCTTGCCATCCAGCTCCTGGATCAGATGTCTGAGTGGCAACTCATTGGTGTGGAGGTCACAAACAATCCAGACCAGCTTCCTCCCAATCTTCCGCTCTATCCACTGTATGACCCCCCCCCTTGCCACCCTGTGTTCGTGTTGGTGCTGTCCCCTCCAATGGCCTGCAGGGTCTGGTCTACGTTCCTCTCTCTGAGCCAGTTCACAATGTTATCTGCCACTATCTCAGCTGGTTTCCTGATGTCATCTTTCTCTGGAGTGAAATGCCACAAATATTTCCCTCCTGGTTCACTGCAGCAGGAGTAGTGTTCCTCCTTCACCATGGCAGGGAACAACTTGTCAGAATCTCCAACTTTCATGAACACTTTAGTGTCATCCCTTCTCCCATCAAAGAACAAACAATTGATTCCATTTTCTCTTATCCCCTTATCAAACTCCTCTTCTAGGTTACTGACAAGTTTCTCCTGAGCTCTCCTTACTTGTTATGATCTATCACCAGGTGAACATCATCAGGTGTTATCAAACCACCGTCAACCCAGGCAGCTGTTGCTATTCTGCAGTTTCTCGGAGACCAGGTGGTGTCGCATGCTGGCCAGAGCTATGCTCTGGATATTTTCCTATTTCGAATCTTATGCCTGGAAGGTTTGGGATCATTATTTTCTGGGTTAGGGACAAAGTCACCATTCTCCTGGTCAGCACTCGGATCAGCCATGGGGAAGTCATTAAACTCTGAATCAGCTTGACTCCAATCATCGGCCTTTTTTACCTCACCCTGGGCCTTCTCAAGTCTCTTTTCCTCGGCAACTCTTCTCCTCTTCTGTCTCTCTGTGGCAGCCTCCTGTCTCTTGACTCCGGAATATCTTGGCTAGAAATCATGAGAGCCCCTATACTGCCAGTCTTCTCTCTGTGCTTTGACAAATGCCAGTTCGATCACAGGAATCTTCAGTTCACGCTTGCAAATACAGGAGATGTGGGCCTCGGATTTACAGTCACGATCGCATCCAAACTCAGGACAGAGAACAACCACTTGCAAGTAATTATGTCAAATAACTGGTCCAGTTGCTTGGCAAAGCTGTCCTTAACTGCAAGTTTTCCTCTCCCAAGAGAGATATCTCTTGCCTTTTCCCAACTGGCTAGCAGTCTCTCACTAATCTTCTTCTGACTTGTTATGACTGGAGGCTTGAACTGAGCGTTAGCCAGAGTGTACTGTGCCAAGACAGTTTTGGTCATATCACTGGCAATGTCTTTGTTTGTGTAAGTTCTTTGGTTCTTTTCACTGATTTGCCTGATTAAAACACCGTATCTCAAAGCATCTCTCAATGTAGGCAACTCCGACTTCAGGAGCTCTCTCCAGACCCAAGATAGTGACTGAGATGGCTGGATTTTTGGTTCCTCGTCCTGACACAAGCAGCCATCGCAAATATTATCAACTTATAAATGCATCAGAATCTGAAACAGAAAAAAATATTGTTAGTTGGGTTGTTAAAGAATGAAGTCAGAAAGCAATGTTCACTATTTAATTGTAATGCACTAATGCAGCTGTACGTTAGATTTTCGATAAATTTCACGCTAAAATTTACCTAGCAAAAGGTTGCAAAATATTGAAACTGAAATTATGTTCTGTTTATATACACTAAAATCTACCAAAAAAGTGATGGGCCATTAGTTTTAGCTGATCTTCCCTCCTATGACACACCCTAATACATAATATACATACAGAATACATAATATACATACACCTCCCCCCCCTATATGCTCATAGCAAAGTCTTGAGTGGACCTCTTGTTTTGGATCCGTTCTGAGCGTCGAGGGACTTGATCACTGGGGAGGATGTGGGACTCAACACTGGTGGCGGGGTCAGCAGAAGGCGTTGTTACGGGGCGGAGAAAACGGCGGTTCCTGCACCACACACGACCACTGGGTAACCGCACCTGGTAGTCCCGTGACCTACCGAGACCCATGACTATGCCCATTTTGTCCCAACGTAGAGAGGTCGGGTCCTGAACACTTACTTGGGTGCCGACACTCAACTTGGGGAGAGAACGGGCATGGTCGTTGTAGTGGGCGACGACATCATGAGCACGTTCGGCAGCTCGGCAATCACAATCCTCTGTCTAAGCCTGCCACTCCTTGCAGAAGGACACAAGAACGGAGGGGGCGTCCATACAAGACCTGGGCAGGGGAGTTTCCGGTGTGATTGGGTGTGTTGCGGAGTTCAAGGAGACCCCGGTCGAAGGCCTCGCAGTCAATATTCCCAGAAGGGGCCACTTTGAGGATGAGGTGCTTCAGGGATTTGACAGCAGCCTCAGAGTGGCCGTTGGACTGTGGGTAATGGGGCGATGACAACACATGCCGGACTCCCCATCGGTCAAGGAAAACAGCAAAGTCCCGGCTTGTGAACTGAGGCCCTCCATCGGTTTGTAGGCGCACAGGAACGCCAATGTCACGGAAGTAGTGGCGGAACTTGCTGATGGTGGCGGCAAACGTCGTATCATTACCGCACTTGATGACAACCGGCCAACCAGAGAGATGGTCGACAATAACCAGGAAGGACATTCCTGGCACACAGAAAAAGTCGGCCGACACAGACTCAAAGGGGCGGGTGGGGTTGTCGTCATTTATGAAGGGTTCTTGCTGCTGGCTGGGTTGTAGAACTTGGCAGGGCTCACACGCACGGACAGCATTTGAGATGTCGGAGTCGATGCCAGGCCAGAACACAGTCTGTCTTGCACGTGGTTTGGTGGCCTCAGCTCCACGGTGACTGTCGTGAAGGCGAGCCAAGACGTGAGGACGTGAGGCAGCATGGACAACTACACGTGCTCCGTACAGAACAAGGTCTCCGTCGCAGTAGAGTTCATCGCGGAGTTTCCAATACGGGAGCAGGGTGTTGTGAAGGTCGTAGCGGTTGCTAAGGAATCCATTCCTCACACACTCGACGAGTCGGTCGTAGGAAGGGTCATCTCGGGTCGCTGTTCGAAGGTCCTCCGTGGCCTTGTCGTCATCTGGTGACAGGTCCGAACGGAGGGATTGGACGGCGTGTAGGGTGACCACAGTCCTGACGGAAAGAGCGAGGTCGGCGTCGAGCACATGGTCTTCTGGAGTAGGGCGGCTGACAGGAGAGCGGGATAAGGCATCAGGGATGCAGAGCTCCTTACCCGCACGCCACACTGCTGTGAAGATGTACGCCGAGAGCTTCTCCTTCAGACGCTGGAGGCGAGGGTTCTCAACGGCGTCAAGCATGTAATGGTTGAGGATCCGGACAAGCGGGTGATGGCCGGTCACTTGGTGAAAGTGTTGCAGGCCTATGAGGTAAAACCTGCTCTTGGACATCGCCCAAACCACAGCCAACCGCTCCAACTCAATAGTGGCATAGCGCCTATCGGTGTCAGAGAGGAAACGCGAGCCACTCTGGACGAGCCGGAACTGCCCTCCACCATGATCCTGCAATAGGGCGTATCCCACGTGAGGCATCTGTCTGTAGAACCGTCGGCAAGGCTGGGTCAAATGTGGCGAGGATAGGTGGACTAGACAGGGCCTGTTTCACTTGCTGGAAGGCCTTGTCGTGGTCGGGAGTCCACAGGAATGTCCTCTTGGGGCTCATCAGGGGGCGAAGTGGTTGGGCGGCTGCGGAGATGTCCGGCGAAAACTCTGCTAACTGGTTGACGAGACCGATGAAGGATCTCAATTCAGTGAGGTTAGCAGGGGTGGGGAAATCCGTGATAGTGCGGACCTTGTCCGGGTCAGCTGCAATACCATTCCCTGAGAGGGTGTACCCACAAAAGTCCACTGAAGAGCCGGCAAGAACAAGCTTGTCGGCGTTTAGGATGATGCCGTGCTTCCGGCACCTATTGAGTACCTTCTTAGATACGGCAGAGGTGATCCATGTGGTCCTCATCGTACACGAGTATGTCGTCGACCACTTTCACGCAGTTTGCCAAACCTTGTAGAACCGTATCGCCTCGAAGGCAGAAAGCATCTCTTGTAGCGGCGAATCCCATGGGGCCACGGCAATAACTGTAACGTCCATGCGGGGTAATGAAAGTTGCAAGTGGTCGGTCTTCTTCGGCAAGCTCTATTTGCCAGTATCCACACAGGGCGTCTATCATCGTGAAGAAGCGCGCCTTTCGGTCCACAATGCGGATAGCTGCAAAGGGCGTGGGAGAAAGTGCGCAGGACGAGACACCTGGCTGTTGAGCCTGGAGAGGTCGGTGGTGATCCGAACACCACCTTTGGGTTTTGCAACGACTACCATAGGGTGACACCATGGAGATTGGTCATCACCGGCTGGTGCAATGATTTCTTGGGCGACCATGGAGTCCAGCTCGTTTCTGACCGCATCACGGAAGGCCAGTGGGACCAGTCGAGGGGCGTAGATAGCCAAAGGCTTCGCGTCTTCCCTCAAGTGGATCCTCATGGGGGGGCCTACCATCTTCTTCAGGGGCTTGGATTCCAGAGCGGACTTGGTCACCAGAACATCGCTGAATTCCTTCAGGAAGTACGTCCGAGCATCCGAAGGAGAGGTGTCACTGGCAAGAGGTAGAGGTGGGGCGACAGCAGGGTGGTTGCTGCTCCCTTCGTGCACCTTATGGCGTGTTTTACCTCGAGAATAGGTTTGGGGAAATCCTGGGAGATGACGGCCAACTCTTGACAATGTCTGTAGGACAGCAAAGGAGTCGAGACACCATTATGCACATCAATCCAGGCTTGACACTACCTGTTGCCAAAGGTGACCTGTGCTAGGAGTGAACCTAGGGCTGGGGCCATCTGTGAACCATCTGCCGTGAAGCGGAGATCCTTGGGAGGCCGTCCAAGATCACTCGGAGAGAGCTCCAAACATTGCAAATGCTGGGGACCGATGACTGCAGCATCAGCGCCGGCATCAGGCAGCATCTCGAGACGGGATGACACATTGCCATAGGTCACGATGATGCTGATGTGCTGGGGAACTTTGGTCCTGGGACGCGAGGGGGAATACACCTTCCTAATATGGCTCGAGCGTTGTCCAGGGTCGTCATGCCTCTGATTTGACGACTGTGGGCGGCCCTCACTGGTGGAAGGGCGCTGCTGCTTCCACCGACGCTGTCCCTTGAGTTTGTTGGTCGGGCAACACTGTCATAGTGGCCCAGACGACCACACACATTGCACTGGACGCATTTGGCTGGACACAACTGTTGCAGGTAGACTCAGCAGCTGGACACACCTGTGTTCCGTGCTGCTTACCACAGTTGTTACAAAAGGAGCCGGGCGTGGGTGTGGTGGGCGAAGGCATTGGGGTAGACTTCTTGTCCTTCTTGTA
Organism: Homarus americanus; assembly: GCF_018991925.1. Lineage (NCBI taxonomy): Eukaryota > Metazoa > Arthropoda > Malacostraca > Decapoda > Nephropidae > Homarus > Homarus americanus. Next base: position 816,930 of record NW_024736650.1, read on the forward strand.
CTGGGACATAGCCCGTACAGCTGAAAGGGGAGCTCGGATGGCAGAGGTGGTACACCTGTCAGCCTCATAGGAGCGACATATTGTCAACACATCCTTAAGAGAAGAGGAAGAGTCGAAGGAGGTGAGGCGTTGGACAAGCTCCTCGTCCATAACACCCATCAGGATCACCTGCTTCAACTGGGTCTCCTTGCACTGCTGGTGATTACCGGGACATATGTCTACCTCTTCCGAGGCTCTCTTGAGTCGTACATAGAAAGCGTCAAAAGTCTCGCCCTCCATCTGTCTACAGCTAAACAATTCCCTCCTGCGTAGAGCTTCATTCCACTGACCTTTAATGTGCCGTTGTAGAACCTCCAATACCTCCTTTACAGACAACGAAGAAGTCAGGGGCACCTGCAACGTATGTTCCAAGACACGCTGCGTTTCCAAAGACAGGCACATACGTAGCTGAATGAGTTGTTTAGGCTGTGACAAGCTCTGGAGATCCACCATTGTAGCATAATCAGTCCACCGTCGCTGCCATTCATTTAAAGTCTGGAAAGTCACATCAGGCTTCAAGATGGGTGGGGATTGGGCAGCCGCTTTGGGTGGAGCTGGAGGGTGTAAAGAAGGTGTTGACGAGGTACCTGAACCAGTCGGTACCGAAGCGGTGGGAGAGCCGGGGGCTTGGTTAGCAGTGACGCGAGATATCAAATCTTCAAACCGTTCACTATCTTCCAATCTCCCTTTTTCGTCCTCCACACGTCTTCTAGTTTCGTCCTCACGCCGTTCCTCCCTCATAAACTTCATTAAAGCAATTACCTCTGGAGACAAGGCTGAATATCGAGGTGAAGGACTTCGAGATGTGGTGGGGGAAGGTAGAGCGTCTCGCTTCGACTGGTCATCCATCTCTGTAGAGCTGTCATCCGTCTGAGTCATCAGGGCGTTACGAACACCACTGCGTAAGGCACGAGGCATAATTACTTAATCTGTATATTATGTCTCAAATCAGTGTTGACCTGTCAGCCCGTCGACTCAACAAGATCTGAGACAAAAACAATAATTGAATACACAGATAAGTAGATTATATATAAAATATATATAAAGAGGTGACTGCGGTCTGTTCTTTCGTGAGTGTGTGTATGTGTGTGCGGTGGTGTGTGGAGGCGCGGGAGGAGGGGGGAGGCGGGGGGTGCAGAGGTGGGCAAGCGCGCTGTGAGGCAGTTACCCTTGAGACGCGGCCAGAGGAGGATGCACTGACGCACTGCTCCTCAAAAATACCCTGAACAAGCCTTCCACCTTGGGAAATCCTTTAGAACAAGGTCACACTTAAGCACTACACACATGAGGCACTTATAACACTTCACAGGAACTTACTGTCACTGACACTTCTGCAACTTGCTATAAATTCAAACCAAGTTCTTGGAGGAGAAGTGGAGACGGTTGACGGAGCGGGGGGGTCATAAGGCGGTTTTGCCACAGACTTTACACACCTTCACTGGTCCAGTCAATTAACTCACTGCGCCATGTACATTTTCTGGGTACTCAGTTCTAACTACAGGAGCTAACACAAACACCTGTAGAGCTTTGTAGATTCTATTTGCTGGATCGTACAGAGCTGTGCGAGCCAAGACGGCAGTTCCCTACACTCTCTATGGGTCAACTGACCTCTCAGGCGACATGTGGCAAGTGGTACATTAGCAGCTTCCAGATGTCGCCAGGCACATTATCTAAGCGGGTGGTGACATGAAAAATACATTGCCACATGCTGCTAGCTAAATAAGTAATGTATATAAATGGAGTACATACATAGTATACATACAACATACATAATATACATACAGCATACATAATAAACATACAAAAACTATTGTGTACCTAGAAGAAATATTTCTGTAACAAATTATCATAACACTCAAGGAACTGATAAATATGATGGCAGGTATAATGAAACCAGGTAGGATTATACCAGAAAAAGATAAATATAAAGGAAGAGAATCCTGAAGTCAGGAAACTGTGTTACGTTATCATAAGATAGAAGTTTAAACTTATCACATACAATATGAAGATTGCTGAAATTTATATTCACGAAAAATGGTATGGGTACGAGTTCAGGAGTAATGTTTGTGACAAATGCAAGATGATGGCGAGTCGGCAAGGATGTGATTGCATTATTGCTAATTTCACAATAGTCGGGTGCTATATGATAACCTTCCACTACTAAATGTTTACCTACATCCTGGCATATAAATATCCACTGGTTTGATTTGGGAAATACAAATATTGCACATTATTGACATGTGCTTGAAACACTAACCTGTGTGGTGTGACAGCGAAAGCATAAGCGGGACATAGATGCAAGTGTAAGTATGTTGACTAACAATGATTTAGGACTTCATGCTTAGTCACAGCAATTAATGGAAATGGTTCCAAGTATCAAACTAAAACACGAGAAAAGATTGGACCAATAAGGTCAGATACCGGCGAGCTCACTGATAACGACGGACAATTGAGCAATAATTTGAATAAATATTTTTCAACAGTTTTCACCACCGAAAATTTAAACATGATACCCGAGGCACCGACTCTATTCAGAGATAGTGAAGAAAACAAATTAAGCGAGATAGTAGTGACTAGTAACGATGTTAGTAAGCAAATAGACACACTAAAGCCTAATAAGTCACCTGGTCCCAATGAGATATTTGCCAGAGTATTAAAGGAATGTAAGGAAGAGCTTAGTATGCCCTTAGCAAAGTTGTTTAACATGTCCTTAAAAACAGGTGTAGTACCAGAATCCTGGAGGATAGCGAATGTAATACCGATTTTCAAGAAGGGGGATAGATCACTATCCTCTAACTACCGCCCAATCAGTCTAACATCAATAGGAGGCAAATTACTGGAAGCAATCATTTCAAACTCTATTCGAAATCACCTGGAGAAGCACTGATTGATCAATGATTTCCAGCATGGCTTCACAAGCGGACGTTCATGTCTAACTAATCTATTAACATTCTTTTCATCAGTTTTCGAATCGGTGGACGAGGGGCACAATTATGATGTGGTATATCTCGACTTTAGCAAAGCCTTCAACAGAGTCCCCCACGAAAGACTAATTAGAAAGGTAGAAGCACATGGCATCAAAGGTAATATCCTTAAATGGATTAGGGCATGGTTACAGGACAGGAAACAGTGAATGAGCATTAACGGCACTAAGTCCCATTGGAGCAACGTCACTAGTGGAGTTCCCCAAGGCTCAGTACTTGGACCATTATTATTTATTATATACATAAACGACATAGATATCGGCATAAACAGCAGCATAAGTAAATTTGCTGATGACACTAAAATAGGACGTGTTATTAAATCTGACGAGGACTCCGCAAATCTACAGGAAGATCTAAACAGATTTTTCGAATGGTCTGAAAAATGGCAAATGAAATTCAACGTGTACAAATGTAAAGTACTCAGTATAGGAGATGTAAACAGGGAAACCAGATACCAGATGAACAACGATGCCATAGAGAAATCCGACTGCGAGAGAGATTTAGGAGTAATGATAACTAGGAACCTTAAGCTAAGTCAACAATGTGTTTTGGCTCGTAACAAGGCTAATAAAGTACTTGGGTTCATACAAAGGAGTGTTAGTTACAAGACTAGCGAGGTCATCCTAAAACTGTATCTTGAGCTTGTGAGACCACACCTGGATTATGCAGTTCAGTTTTGGTAACCGTATTACAGAATGGATATAGAATCCTTGGAAAGAATTCAGAGGAGAATGACAAGACTAATCTCGGGCATTAGGAACCTTGAGTATAGAGACAGGTTAAAGCATCTTAATTTGCACTCCCTCGAGAGACGTAAAGCGAGGGGCGACCTGAGAGAGGTATAAAAATGGAAGTCAGGGCTAAACAAAGGGGACATTACAAAGGTACTCAAACTATCCAACCAGGAGCGAACTCGTAACAATGGTTTTAAATTAGACAAATTTAGATTTAGGCGCGAAATAGGTAAACACTGGTTTGGAAACAGAGTAGTGGATGAATGGAACAAGTTACCAAATATCATCATTAACTCGAATACGCTGAATAGCTTCAAACAGGTTGGATGCTTATATGAGCAATAGGGGTTGGGTGTAAGCGGGACTGCCCAGTATGAGCCAATAGGCCGGCTGCAGTTTCCTTCATTCTTATGTTCTTATGTTCTTAAGTGTCTTGAGCGCACTTATATATGAGAACATGTAAGTGAGGTGTTCACTGGGTAACAAGTGATAAGAGTCTGCCTGCTCCCTCCTCTCGCTCAGAGCGTGAGAGTCAAGGAGGAGAGGGCGAGGTATTTGCTAAATCAGCTTGACCTGGCTCAACCTCTGATGAAGGTAATAATAATAATAATAATAATAATTGACGGTTTATTGAAAGAGCTTGGCAGCCAGAAGGCTGAAAATATACAGTTACATAATTGGGGAATGGGTTTCGAATTACAAATAATATACAAATAACATAAGTGATACAAATAAGATATATAATAACTAGATGGGGAAAAGCTCAAACTACAGGGCATTTTAACATAGTGACAGTGCAAGAAATAGTATTTACTGGGAGTGAATACACTGGTTTATTACAAGTTATTGATAATTTTTACAATGGTTGGGACTGGGCTGTTCTTATAGCGATCAGTTCGTGCACGTATGGGCTGGATGCGGTTGTGGTGTCGAACAGCAATTCTCGGGCTAGGGATCTCAGGTGGTAGTAGGAGCCGGTGTCGAGGATGGTGCAGAAGCTTCTTACCAAACTTGCAGATGAGGTCGTGGTGATGGTCAGTGAGAGTCGAAAGGGTCAGTGTGTTGAGCGCTTCTTGATATGTGGAGTAAGAAGGGGAGAGAATAATCTTGCATGCTCGCTTTTGCACTTTTTCTAGGTGTTTACGCTGTGTGGCATTTAGGGAGGAAGACCAGGTAGGGGAGGCATAGGTGAGCTTGGGAAGTATAAATGTTGAGTAAACACTGAGCAGCTCGGGTGCAGGAACTCCGAGGGACTTGAGTCGGCGGAGGAGGTGGAGACGGAAACTGGAGGATTTGACAACTTCACTGACATGTGGTTTCCAATTTAGTTTGTTGTCTATGGTGACGCCGAGGAGCTTCGTGGAATCTACAACCTGGAGTGTGTTCGGACCTACTGAGTCAAATCACTTAGTGAATAACTACTGCATCATTGTTGAATAACTTCGTGAATAATTTGGTATTATACATTTAAGTATTATAGTTATACATTTGGGTGAATATTTATATAATACAAATGGTGCTGTTACACTGGGGCTGTCCTGGGGCTGACCTTTGTCTTGCGGTGATCAGCCTGGGGGCTAACCTGGGGCAAACCTTTGTTGCGCACCGACGAGGCTTGATTGTTTAAGTAAGAGATTGTATGCTTATCTGGAACCACGTTGACAACCTTCCTTTAACTCTGGTCTTGTAGTGTTAGCTTGCTGGCTGTCTGTTTTTGTTGGCTTTCTGCTTAGCTGACCCTGTAGCTGGCTGCGACCTCAGCCAACACTCTGGTGGGCTCGGCTGCTATTGGCTCCAGTCGGGGTAACTTTCAACTGTGTGTCGTTGAAGGCATGGCTGCTGAAGTTGCAGTTTCTTATAATGTCTTTGTTACCACTGTGTTTCTGTGTACATTTTGCAAGTGTTTCTATCCACTGTCCACATATTTTTCTTGTAATTGCTTCTTTGTTAATGATTCACTTAAAGTGCCACTGAGTCACTGGAATCGCTTATTTTATTGTTTCTGAGTGTTTCACTGGTTATCGTATTCATTCGTCTCACTCGGCTGCCACCAGTATGTAATTGCGGATTTTTTTTATATCAAATGCAATTGTTTTAAATTAGTTCAGGAACTCTTAAGTAGCAGCGCTGATTTAAACACTTATTATGGGCTTTCTTTATTGTTGAAGCATCTATATACACAGGTACTTCGTCTGGGAGAGAATGTATTGTGGATTCTCTCTAGGGGAAGTATTTGAGTGCACATTTTATAGGAACACTTAAGTGAGGTGTTCACCCCTTAGTGCGTGGTAAGATTCTGGCCTCTCCTCTGGCTCTAAGCGTGAGAGAGGAAGCCGTCAGGCGGGATGTGTTACTAAGTAAACTTGACCTCGCCCAACTCCTAAGAGTGTTACTAGCTCAGCGTGTATAACGTGAATAACTACTGAGTCATTGTTGAATAACTTAATAAAAAATATGGTGTTATACATCTAGGTGAATATTTATATAATGGAAGGGTGCTGTTACTCTCCAACATTCACAGTGCACCAACATTCTCAGTGCTCTAACATTCAACATAACCCAACGCTCACAGTTCTCCAACACTCACAGTACTCCAACACCCATAATCCTCCGATAATCACAGTGCTCAAACACTCACGGGGCTCAAATACTGACAGTACTCCAACAGTCACAGTACACCAACACTCACAGTACTCCAACACTAGCAGTACTCCAACACTCACTGTCCTCCAACATTCGCAGTATTCCAACACTCACAGTCCTCCATCACTCACATTGCTCCAACACTCACAGTGCTCCAACACTCACAGGGCTCTACCATTCACAGTACTCCAACACTCAAGGTGTTTCAACAGCCACATTAATCCAACACTCACTGTACTCCAACTCTTACTGAACTCCAACACTCACAGTGCTCTAACATTCAAAATACTACAACAATCACAGTGCTCCAAGACTCACAGTGCTTCAACGCTTACAGTGCTTCAACACTCACAGTACTTTATTACCAACAGTGCTTCAACACTCGCAGTGCTCCAACACTTAGTGCTTAAGGACGCACAGTGCCTCAGAACTCGCAGTGCTCTAACACTCCAAATACTCCAACAGCCACATTGCTACAACACTCACAGTGCTCCAACACTCAGCGCTTCAAGACCAACCGTTCTTCAACACTCACAGTGTTCCATCACTCACAGTTCTATAACACTCACAGTAGTCCAACACTCGAAGTACTTCAACACTCACAGTATTCCAACACTTACAGCACTCCAACATTCCTAGTACTCCAACACCCACAGTACTCCAACCCCCACAGTGTTCCAATACTCAGTGTGCTTCAACACTCACAGTGCTCCAACACTAACAGTTCTTCAATAATCACAGCGTTCCAACACTCTCAGTGCTCCAACACTCACAGTTTTCAAAACTCACTGTGCTCCAACACACTCAGCGCTCCAATACTCTCAGTGCACCAACACTCATAGTTCTTTAATATTCAAAATACTCCAACACTCACAGTTCTTCAATACTCACAGTACTCCAACACCCACAGTACTCCAACACCTACAGTATTCCAATACTCAGTGTGCTTCAACACTCACAGTGCTCCAACACTAACAGTTCTTCAATAATCACAGTGCTCCAACACTCTCAGTGCTCCAACACTCACAGTTCTTCAATAATCACAGTGCTCCAACACTCTCAGTGCTTCAACACTCACAGAGCTCCAACACTCACAGTGCACTAACAACAACAATACTGCAACACGCACAGTTCTTCAACACTCAGAGTGTTAGACACTCACAGTACTCCAACACTCACAGTGCTCCAAAAATCACAGTACTCCAACGCTCATAGTACTCCAACACTAACAGCTATCCAACACTCACAGCGCATCAACACTCACAGTACTTAAATACTCGCAGTGTTTCAACACTCACAGTGCTTCAACATTCTCAGTACTCCAACACCAATATTAATTCAACACTCACAGTACTCCAACACTCACAGTACTCCAACACTCACAGCACTCCAACACTCACAGTACTGCAACACCCAATGTCCTTCAAGAACCACAGTACTCCAACACTAACTCTACCCCAACACTCACACTACTCCAACACTCACAGTATTTCAACACTCAGACTACTCCATCTTTCACAGTACTACAACACTTACAGTACTCCAACACTCACAGTACTTCAAAACTCACAGTACTCCAACATTCAAAGTACTCCAAAACTTACAGTACTCCAACACCCAATGTGCTTCAAGAGTCACAGTACTCCAACACTTAAAGTCCTCCAACACTCACAATAATCTAAAACTCACAGTACTCCAACATTCACAGTACTTCAACACTCACAGTACTGCAAAATTCACAGTACATTAACACTTACAGTACGCAAACTCTCACAGTACTCCAACACTCACAGCACTCCAACACTCAGAGTACTCCAACACCCAATGTGTTTCAAGAGCCACAGTTCTCCAACACTCACAGTACTCCAACTATCACAGTATTCCAGCACTTACAGTACTCCAACACTCACAGAGCACCAACTCCCACAGTGCTCTAACACTCACAGTACTCCAACACTCATAGTACTCCAACACCCACAGTGCTCTAACACTCACAATACTCCAACACCCACTGCACTCCAATACTCACATTACTCTAACACTCGCAGTGATTCATAACTCACAGTGTTCCAACACTCACAATGCTCCAACACCCAAAGTGCTTAAGGAGCCACAGTACTCCAACACTCACAGTACTCCAACACACACAGTACTCCAACACCCAAAATGCTTCTCTAGCCACGGTACTCCAACACTAACAATACACCAACACTTACAGTACTCCAACACTGAGAGTACTTCAACACTCATTACTCCAACATGCACATTACTCCAACACTTACAGTACTACAACACTCACAGTGCACTAACAACTACAACAATGGAACACTGACAGTTCTTCAAGACTCATAGTGTTAAACACTCACAGTACTCCAACACTCACAGTGCTCCAACAATCACAGTGCTTCAACACCCACAGTGCTTCAACACTCACAGTACTACAACACTCACAGTACTCCAAAACGCAAAGCACTCCAACACCCGCAGAGCTTCAAAACTCACAATGCCCCAAAACTCACAATGCCCCAAAACTCACAGTGCTCTAACACTCACAATACACCAAACCCCACAGTGTTTCAACACTCACAGTACTCCAACTCTCACATTACTCCCGCTCTTACAGTACTCCAACACTCACAGTGCACCAACTTCCACAGTGTTCTAACACTCACATTACTCCAACACTCGCAGTGCTTCATAACTCACTGTGCTCCAACACTCACGATGCTCCAACACTCACAATACTCCAACACCCAAAGTGCTTAAGGAGCCACAGTACTCCAACACTCACAGTACACTAACATTCACAGTACTCCAGCACTCACAGTACTCCAACACCCAAAATGCTTCTCTAGCCACGGTACTCCAACACTAACAATACTCCAACACTTACAGTACTCCAACACTGAGAGTACTTCAACACTCATTACTCCAACATGCACATTACTCGAACACTTACAGTACTACAACACTGACAGTGCACTAACAACTACAATACTGCAACACTGACAGTTCTTCAAAACTCATAGTTTTAAACACTCACAGTACTCCAACACTCACAGTGCTCCAACAATCACAGTTCTTCAACACCCACAGTGCTTCAACACTCACAGTACTACATCACTCACAGTACTCCAAAACGCAAAGTACTCCAACACCCGCAGAGCTTCAAAACTCACAATGCCCCAAAACTCACAGTGCTCTAACACTCACAATGCACCAAAACACACAGTGTTTCAACACTCACAGTACTCCAACTCTCACATTACTCCAGCACTTATAGTGCTCCACCACTCACAGTGCACTAACTTCCACAGTGCTCTAACACTCACAGTACTCCAACACCCACAGTGCTCCAACACTCACAGTACTGCAGCACCCACAGCATTCCAACACTCACATTACTCCAACACCCAATGTACTTCAAGAGCCACAGTACTCTAACACTCACCGTACTCCAACTCTCACAGTACAACAATACTCACAATATTCCAACACTTACAGTACTCTAACACTCATAGAGCTCCAACGCTAACAGCACTCCAACACTCACAGTACTCCAACACCCAATGTGCTTTAAGAGCCACAGTACTCCAACACTAACAGTACTCCAACACTAACAATACCCTAACACACACAGTACTCAAACACTCGCAGTACTCCAACACTCACAGTACTCCAACACTCACAGTACTCCAACACTCACAATACTCCAAAACTTAATGTGCTTCAAGAGCCAGAGTACTCCAACACTAACAGTACTCCAACACTCTCAGTTCTCCAACACTCACAGTACTCCAACACTAACAGTAATTCAACACTCACACTACTCCAACACACAAAGTACTTCATCACTCACAGTACTCCAACATTCACAGTACTCCAACACTTACTGTACTCCAACACTCACAGTATTTCGACACTCACAGAACTCCAACATTCACAATACTCCAACACTTACAGTACTCCAACAATCACAGTACTCAAACACCCAATGTGCTTCAAGAGCAACAGTACTCCAACACTCAAAGTCCTCCAACACCTACATTACTCCAACATTCACAGTATTCCAACATTCGCAATACTCTAACACTTACAGTACTCCAACTCTCACAGTACTCAAACACTCACAGCATTCCAACACTCACAGTACTTCAACATCCATGCGCTTCAAGTGTCACAGTACTTCAACACTCACAGTACTTCAACACTCACTGTACTTCAATACCAACAATGATCCAACACTCACATTGCACCAACTTTCACAGTGCTCTAACACTCACAGTACTCCAACACCCACAGTACTCCAATAGTCATATTACTGCAACTCTCACGGTACTCCAACACTTACAGTACTCCAATAATCACAGTTAACCATTCTCCATAGTGCTCTAACACTCAAAGTACTACACCACCCACAGTTCTTCAACACTCACTGTACTCCAACACTTACAGTATTCCAACACTCACAGTACTCCAACACCCAATGTGCTTTATCACTCACAGTAATCCAACACTCACAGTACTCTTACACTCACAGTACTTCAACACTCCTAGTGCTTCAATACCCACAATGATCCAAAACTCACAGTGCTCTAACACTCACAGTACTCCAGCACCCACAGTTCTTCAACACTCACAGTACTTCTATGCTCTCAGTATTCCAACACTGACAGCACTTCAAAATTCACAACATTCCAATACTAACTATACTTCAACACTCACAACATTCTAACACTCACACTTATTCAACTGTCAGAGTACTCCAACACTCACAGTACTCAAACGCTCACAGTAATCCAACGTTCACAGTACTACAACACTCACAATACTCCAACACCCACAGTGGTTCAACATTCACAGTACCCCAACATTCACAGTACTCCAACACTCACACTACACCAACAACCCCAGTGTGCTTCAAGAGCCACAGTACTCCAACACTCACAGTACTCTAACATTCACAGTACTCCAGCACTCACTGAGCTATAATTCCCGCAATGGTCAAATACTCACAGAACTCCAACACTCACAATACCCCAACAATCAAAGTAATCCAACACTTACACTACTCCAACATTTACAGTACTCCAAAACTCACAGTTCTCAAACACTCACAGTACTCCAACACTTATAGCACTCCAACACTCAGTACTCCAACACCCAATGTGCTTCAAGAACCACAGTACTTCAACACTCACAGTAACCAACATTCACAATACTCCAACACTCACAGCACTCCAACACTCACAGTACTTCAACACCCAATATGCTTCAAGAGCCACAGTACTCCAACACGCAGAGTACTCCAACACTCACAGTACTCCAACACTCACAGCACTCCAACACTCAAAGTACTCCAACACCCAAAGTGATTCAAGAGCCACAGTACTCCAACACTCACAGTATTCCAACATTCACAGGACTCCAATACTTACATTACTCCAACACTCTCAATACTTCAAAACTCACAGTGCTCCAACACGCACAGTGCTCTAAAACTCAATGTACTTCCACACCCACAGTGCTTCAACACTCACAGTACTTCATCACCCACAGTGCTTCAACACTCACGGTACTTCAACAATTACAGTATTCCAACACCCACAATGCTTGAATACTCACAGTACTCCAACACTCACAGTGCGCTAACACTCACAATATTCCAACACCTACAATGCTTCAATACTCAAAGTACTCCAACACTTATAGCATCCCAACACTCACAGTACTGCAACACTTACAGTACTACGACACTCACAATACTCCAACACCCACAGTGGGTCAACACTCACAGTACTCCAACACTCACAATGCTCTAACACTCATAATATTCCAACACCCACAGTGCTTCAACACTCACAGTACTCCAACACTTATAGCATTCCAACACTCACAGTACTGCAACACTTACAGTACTACGACACTCGCAATACTCCAACACACACAGTGGTTCAACACTCACAGTACTCCAACACTCGCAATGCTCTAACACTCACAATAATCCAACACCCACAGTGCTTCAACACTCATAGTACTCCAACACTTACAGCATTCCAACACTCGCAGTACTCTAACATTCACAGGACTCCAACACTCAAAATACTCCAACACCCAAAGTACTTCAAGAGCTACAGTACTCCAACACTCACAGTACTCCAACATCCACAGTACTCCAGCACTCACTGTGCTTCAATACCCGCAATGATCCAACACTCACAGTGTTCTAACACTCACAGTACTCCAACACTAACAGTGCTCCAGCACTTACAGTGTTCTAACACTCACTTTACTCCAATACTCACAGTACTTCAACACTCACAGCATTCCACCACCTATAGTGCTCCACTAATCACAGTACTCCAACACTCACAGTGCTCTAACATCCATAGTGCTTCAATAATCACAGTACTCCAACTTTCACAGTGCTCCAACAACCACACAGTGCTCTAACACTCATAGTACTCTAACACTCACGGAACCCCAACACTCGCAGTGCTTCAACACTTACATTGCTTCAACACTCACAGTGCTTCAATACTCATAGTACTCCAACACTCACAGTTTTCTAACACTCACAGTACTCCAACACTCACAGTACTCTAACAGTCACAATGCTTCAAAACTCACAGTACCTCAACACTCACTGTGATGTAACACATACAATACCCCAACACCCACAATGCTTCAACACACATAATACTCCAACACAGTACTGCATGACTCACACCACTAAAACACTCATCCTACATTTCAACACTCACAGTGCTACAGCTGTCAGAGTACTCCAACATTCACAGTACTCAAACGCTCACAGTATTCCAACGTTCACAGTACTCCAATACTCACAGTACTCCATCACTTACAGTACTCCATCACTCGCAAAACTCCAACACCCATTGATTCAACACTCTTAGTATTCCAACAGTCCAGGACTCACAAAGCTCCAACACTCACACTACTCCAACATTCACAGTACTCCAACACCCAATGTATTTCAAGAACCACAGTACTCAACACTCACAGTGCTCCAACACTCACAGTACTCCAATATTCACAGTACTCCAACACTCACTGGGCTTCAATACCCACAGTGATCCAACACTCACAGTACTCCAATATTCACAGTACTTCAACACTCACTGGGATTCAATACCCACAATGATCCAACACTCACAGTGCTCCAACACTCACAGTGCTCCAACACTCACAGTACTCCAACACTCACTGGGCTTCAATACCCACAATGATCCAACACTCACAGTGTTTCACGACACCAAAGTGCACAAACACTCATAGTACTCCAACACTCACAGTGCTCCAACACTAACAGTGTTTCACGACTCAAAGTGCACAAACACTCATAGTACTCCAACACTCACAGCGCTTCAAGACCCACAGTGCTTTAACACTCATAGTTCTCCAACACTCACAGTTTCTTCATCACTCACAGTGCTCCAACAATCACAGTGCTTCAAGACCCACTGTGCTTCAACACTCGCAGTGCTCGGACACTCATAGTGCTCTAAAATTCACCATACTCTAACACTCACAGTATTCCAACACCCATAGTCCTCCAATACTCACACTCCTCCAACACTAACAGTGCTCCAACACTCACATGGTTCTAACACTGACAGTACTCCAACACTCACAGTACTCCAACACTCAAAGTACTCCAACACTCAAAGTACTCCAACACTCACTGTCCTTCAACACTCGCAGTACTCCATCATTTACAGTGCTCCAACACTCACATTGCTCCAACACTCACAGTGCTCCAACACTCAGAGGGCTCTACCGCTCACAGTACTCCAACACTCACAGTGCTTTAACAGCCACAGTATTCCAACACTCACAGTGCTCTAACACTCACAATTACTCCAACACCCACATTTCTACAACACCCACAGTACTCCAACAGCCACAGTATTTCAACACTCGCAGTGCTCTAACATTTACAATGTTCCAACAATCACAGTTCTTCAACACTCACTGTACTCCAACACTCACAGTACTTTAACATTCGCAGTACTCTAACATTTACAATACTCCAACAATCACAGTTCTTCAACACTCACAATTCTTTAACATTCAAAGTGCTTCAACACTCATAGTACTCCAACATTCACAGTGATCTATAAAATACAATACTCAAACACTCACAGTTCTTCAGCACTCACAGTGCTCCATCACTCACAGGAAATGGAAACTAAAGCCATGGGTTCCGTTCTTGCCCTAATTAACAGGTTTCGCAGCATAGTGTCACAGAAGATAGTCTGTCGATATTCTACAGTCTACACCAATGGCACGATGCGGAAAGTGCAAAAACTCAAGTTGCCAGAGAAACTCGCGATGACACCCATACAAGAACCCGATACATACACGTCGATCATTGACATGAGCCTGACTTGGCGCCTGGCTGCCCCAACCACTGAAGATCGAGAGAAGGACGATGCTATCAAATATATCTGGGGAGATTATAGAAAGAAGGTGGCGCGCACAGGTCTGACAAGGCATAAAAATGCAGAGCTTATCATTTGTGTGAATGACCCATGGGATCAGAGATGGACAATCTAAGACAGTGAACGCGTGCTGTGTCAGAAGAATTCATCAATCAGTGACATTTATAAGAAGTCAGAAGATGGGTTTCTTGCATTCAAAGACTTCTACCTTCTTCTGGATAAAGCAGAAAATACGATCCTTTTGCAGGCATATCTGCAGCTTGGATTCCAGAGCACTGCAGACACAACTGCTGTTGAAATCTTCTACTGCATAAGCCCCAGTGCGAAAAACCTCAGCACAGACCAGCCTGCACCACAGTTCGCCTGTTCCCGTGCAGAGACTAACACTGCAATGTTTTTCATTTATAGTGTCCTCCGGTCAGAGGGCTGTACAGAAGCTGTCAGTCTTGCTACAGAAGATACCGATAATTACGTGCAAGCAGCTTATGTTGCCCATCAAATATCAGGAGTATTATGTCTGAAGAGGAAGATACAATTCATCACATCTCGAAGTCTATACGATGAGGAAATGGCGACCTGAATCATTCCACTTCATGTCCTCACAGGCTGCGATCATAACTCTGGCTTCTATGGCACAAACAAGAAACTGGTGGCAGATCGCGTCCAAAGTTCTAAGGAGGCACGTGACCTTGTGGCATCGTGTGGCACGAAGCTGCAAGTCCCCAAAAGACGTCCTCGATGACTTGGAGAAGTTTGTGATCCGATACATCTATTGTGATGCCAAGAACACAACTCTGGGAGATTTATGTGCAGCTAATTGGAGGGCATAGAAGAACACCGTCCGACTGGCACCTGACTTAGACAGTCTTCACCTCCACTTAAAGCGAACAAACTATCTCAGTTTTCTGCTGAGGCACCCAAACCTCCAATTCCACCCCTCACCCATCGGACATCGGACATGGATCTGGCATTTGTTAGAAGGCTTGTGCCTACTTGTCCGCTACACCCAGCCCCCACTGCCCACATCAATACCCCTACCCCCGAATCCGGATGATAAAGACATGGACACAGACAGTGAAAATGACAGTGGAGATGCTGCTGATAGTGACGGTGATTCTAATGGCAGCAGTGGCTCAAGCAGTGACAGCGACAATCCTTAAAATGTATGAGATTATTGTAGTAAAGCATAAAAAGGGAATTTTGTTTAATTTCATTTAGAATATCCTCTTGATACTAAGATCACAAATTATTCTCACGTGGTGGCGTTGCTTTAATGAAAACAATGACCATTATGTTCCCACACGTTTTTATAAGATTTCAGAGTGAAATTATTTTGTATAATGGATCGAGGTGACCTCAGAAGTAAAATAACTATCTTATCCATTCTGCCACGCTGGAACTAGTGGCTGAAGAAGAAGCCTCATTCATGCATATAGCTCGGTTGGTTCCTTAGTTGTATCATTTTCCCATATTTAACCTTGGCGATGGCCGCCATCTTGGATTTTGAGGACAATTTGGCGCCCAAACTAAAAATTTACCATCCCATCAGATTTCTCACCTCAAAATTAAAGGAAAATTACCCTTATTCATGATTCTAGTGTATTTTGTTCAAAAGTTATCACCGGCCACATGACGAAAATGACCACCGGCCGCCAATTCGGAATTTGCGATCCCACGAAGTTAGCTGACATTTTTCAGAGGTACATAGGAGCTAAATCTTGTTTGAATAGTCCCTGGTACACAAATAAAAAAATAAAAAAAAGGAACATAGTGGTTACGGATTTGATGAGAATGACTCTACTACATGCACAGCTCACATTTGGAGGAAGTTAATCAATAAACATTAAACCGATTTACCGATTCTTCGTTTCAATAACAGTAATGAGGTTAATGTAAAAGGTGGTCAGGCGTTCAGTGGTGGATTGTGGAAAGATGGGGGGAGGGACAGCCGACACCCCCATGGTCAGGTAATTGCGTTCCATTGTTAATATAGAGGTGCCTGTTCTACCAGTTATATCAATAATTAAACTTAACATATTATATTTCTGAATGACACTGATAAACAACCACTTCAAATGAGAACTAAAAACAACCTATATGAAACGCGTAGAATATACTATGGGGCAGTAAAAACGGCAGAGATTGTGTGGCAGTCGTCAGGCACCGGACACAATTTGTTTCAAACTGTATTGCCCGGTTGACAGTGTGCAGAGCAGTTTTAATTAACATTCTATTTACTTATATATGATTATTTTTGTTGGGAATAACAGGTTACAAAGGACGATTTCATTTAAGACACAATGTCCAAAAAAAAACGTGTGTGTGTGTGTGTATGGAGCTGAAGAAGAAAAACAAAAAGATGTGTAGAATACGTAAAAGAACTATACAATGATAATGATAGAGTAGAAGTAAGAAACGAAAAGGAAATAAAGATCGAACTACAAAATCTGGAAACATAAGTTGAGGCAGCTGTACTAAGCAAAACGAAAAACGATAACGCTTGTAGAGTTGTTCAGCTTCCAGCATAATTGATAAAACAAATTGGCAAGAGTGAGATCAAATGCTTAACTAAAATATATAATTCTATATATTTTAAAGGACACCTATCAAATGACTTTATAAATCCAGTATATTGTAGGGGTATCGAGATATTAATGTTGTCTAGCACTCAGGATGCAATACGATACGATACGAAGTCTTTGGTTAAGTGAAAAGAAGATTATTGGGGAGTTGAAGGAAAAGTGGGTGAAACTGAAATACTGATAGGAGTAGAAGAATCTGGGCTCAACCAGATCGCTTCATCTTTCTTATTGGTGTTTGTCTTTTGTTCTGCTCCTTGGGTCGTCAGACCTTTGTATTAATATTGGTTTATTTATATAATGCTGCCCATTATTATTTTTTGTTATTGTTGGAGTTGGTAGGCCCGCCCGGAATCCTTGTGTAACTGGGAGGGTAGTCACATTTTTTTTTTTTTTTTTTTTTTTTTGAGGTGTTAGTTAGGGTTAGTTGTGTTAGTCTAAGGTACACTGTGGAGAGGCCCTGCCAGGTTCTTAGTGGAGCTTTGGTTGGTCACTCTCATCATTATTCCTCTAGTAATGTTTTATGTAGAAATATGTGTATGTTGAGGCAGGAGGTAAGTTCAATTACTTCTATTCTGGCTGATATAGCTGGGAGGTAATCACATTATTATTATTATTATTATTTTTTTTTTTTTTTTTTTTTTTTTTTTTGGAGTTAGTGAGCCGCCCAGATGGCAGCCAGCATGGGAGGTAGTCTATTTTTTTTTTT